>NC_056728.1:185905375-186087875 GCF_019279795.1 Protopterus annectens | reverse complement strand
AGTGATAGCAACATATCCCATTGCTTAAAATCTCTGGCAAAAAAGTGTCAAAGTCTAGAGTTCAATCCTACCTACTATCACTTTGAATGTAGTCTGTACACTCCCCCAAGGAATGTGCAAACTTTCTAGTAGTACACAATTTTTCTCCTACTCCCCCAATAAACCAGTGGGTTCAAGCAGCAGTAAACATCTTGCAACCTCTCTCCTGATGTGGCAAATCAGCAGCATTATATTATGCAGATAAAACTTACAGGTTATACTGTACTGACACAGAGACAAGAAAACAAAGGTTCATTACAGGCAGACTTGTGCTTGCAAAACAACAAAATTGGCATGCAAGATTCATCAGATGGAGCAAGTACTGTAACATTTTGGTATTTATGACTTTAGTTTGGGACGACATTAAATTAAGCTAGACACTTTTTTTTTACACAAATTATTCTGAGCTTGTGCAAGCGCTTACACGGCTGGTGCCTGCATGAGTGATAGAATGGGGTCAGTATATGGAAACTGGTTGTGAAAATAGGTATTAATATTACATCTGAACTGACAACAAGGCAATGTGCAATGCAAAACATGTTTAAGATGTAGACAGGCTACAAATTTATTTCTTCTTAATCAAAAAACAACACATGCTGAATATAAGAAACTAAAATATTTTACTTTTTTCTCATAACCAATTATATTTACATAAATAAGAACCTTTTCATTTATGGAGAAAACTCAGAGAGAGTATAAACACTTTTCTCATACTAAACAAAAAATATGGAGGAAGAGAATATGCTTCAACTGAAAACTGTATTAAACCGAGATGCATATAAATGAGCATGCTGATAATGTGACAGTGGATGCAAACAAGGTGCAGGACAAAAATGGAACTTGCGGATCCTTTTAAAAAGAGAGAGGAGTACTGATAAGGCACCAGATCAGATTAACAAAATGGCAAACCGTGTTGGCTGTGTAGGCATCTTTAATTCCAACAAAGAGTAGAAATGTACTGCAAGACCAGCAATGCTGGCAGCACAAAGACAGTGTCAGTTTTACTTGATGTAATGTTGTTTCAGACATGCAGCAAGTTGCATTGATTCCTTTTATTAGAAAAGTAATGCTCTAAAAGACATTTTGCACACCTTAAGTTGCATTAATCAAATGAAATGTCTTTAAAACGTCTTATAAATACTGAGATTCAAAATACAATTATAATTTTTAAATATAATTTTTGAACATAGCACCGATTATAATTTAATTTTGAATATTTGATTGCACATACTGTATTTTCAAACAAAACTTTGATAAAATTTACTTAGTGTATGTATGCCCTTTAGGTTTTGTATAAATATATATATATATATATTTTAGGTATTAATATGTTATGGTAATTGTGTACGTATTTTGATTGATTCTGTTTATCACAGATTTTAACATTAGTAGCATGAATCTCATAAGAATTTATAACACGTTTGAGATTTCGTTATAAATAAGAATGCTAATTAGTCAGACTTTATGATTGGTTAGATGTTTTATAAATTCCTGGTGATCTACTGCGTTCAACAATTCTGATGAAGTCTACACTATACAGACAAAAGCGCTTAATTGTTAGTTACATTAATAAACTTGTGAAGCTGTGTCACACCGAGTTTTCTTTGTTTAGTTGTGAATTTACTTTTTTTTTGGTTCAAAGTTAATAGAGACAAGTAAAATGAAAGCGTGGATTAGTTTATGTGTATTTAGAGTAGTAATGGTGTAGTAATCTAAATCACAGTTTAGGATGAGCGAGTTAAAACAATTACTTAGGTAGTACAGGTATTACACAGTTGGAGGTACCTGTTTAGGTGACATGTCTTATGTGGACAGCCGTTTAAACTGTGGCCTGAACAGGGAGTACTTTGTGTGACCAGTTAAACCAGCAGGAAGTGACTGTTATAGTTCTGAGGCCTGTACAGAGATGCCATGGCTAGCAGAGTGCAGTGTGGGAGAAGGATCAGACCTGGCTTGGCTTCTTAGGTTACAGTTTCAAGTGGCAGTAAAGAGAAAGGAGTGTGCAAGAGAGTGAGTGCAAGTGTAGAGGTGGTGTCAAGTTGGAGTATTTTTTTTAGAGTAAGGAGCCCAGATGTTGATTTACTGGAAGCCACTTTCATTTCACAACAGGATATAGTACCAAGCTTATCCTCCAGGGTGGGCATGGCTGAACTACTCTGATCACTGTAGCTCAGATGAAGAAATCAACCTGGAGACTTCATCCACGTTACACAGTGTCTTGTGAGTAAGTAGTTTAGTCCACTTTACACAATGTACAAGAGATAGTCACAACTCTAGATAAATGCTGTATGCACAGATGGTAGAATCTTATGTTTTTCATAAGAAAAGCTAATTTACACAGTAATCTACTTTGACAAAACAAAGCTCTCTTTGTAACTTTAGAACTCACTTTATTAGAAAATGAGAAAATGGGTTGTGAATCTCCTGACTGATTTAGTTCTGTTCACAAAATTTTAGCCGTGTGTTGACATCCATGCAACTTAACAGATGTAACAATGTTATGTGCATCCCTCTGCCTCCCAGCCATGAAGCCTCTTCTCATCATAGAGGAAAAAGTAGGCTCAAGTCCAACCGGAAGTCCTCCATAACCAGAGAAGCAGCAGCCATCTTGACAAGGAATCTTACACTGTGGACGTTCCAGTTGCTGGATGTATCTGGTGAGGTACATACCAAAGGCGGTACTGTACTCAATGCTAGGTCTGATGAATGCCAAATACAGTAGAATAATTATCTCTTTAGACCTAGATGCCATACCGCTGTTTATAAGTTTCACAACATAGAATGATTTCCTCATTACTGTAGACATGCGATAGACAAATGCTAGATAACTGTCTGTGTAGTCCCAAGTCGGTCAGTACTGGGTCGGCTCTTAGGGGTGTGTTGTCAATGTGTTAGTTACCGGGGGTGGATGACTTCACTCAAGCAGTATTGTTTCTGTACTTGCCGAACCCTCTCACTGTGGAGTTTGCAATGCTTTCCACATGTGGGTACATGCTCCCATAAGGGCTCTATGAAGGTTTTTTTCCCCAATTATGGCTTGGTAAGCTGATCAACTCCAGGTGACATATATTGCATCCTAACTCATTCCCTGAAGAAACTGGTGTATTCCATAGCTGGCTCCATCCCCTCCAAGTATGGGCACACCTGTCCACCCAGGCTCTGTCAGTTGTGAGAGTTGCTTATCAAATCCAGGTCACCTGGGACAGTCAGGGATTTTATACCTCTGCAACAGTGAAGCTAGGTGTGATGCCCATCTGCCTTAATGGCTGGTACAGGAGATGAATGCAAGATATCCCAGAGCATTTAAATCGAAAAATGCAGGGGAAGTTCACTGGTGCCCTGGCCAAATTTCCCCTAGCCAGTACAACTACCACATCTGATCTTCCCTAAAGAGGTGCCACCAGTCCAGACAGAAAACCTGGTCAAAGGAGGACACAAAAATAATTTAAACAAATAAAAATTAATACATACTAACTCACTTCGGAGTAGTCAGGAAAGAATGCAGGCAAACTAACTTATTAATTAAAAGGTTGTATGAACAGTTATCTTAAGCACAAAAAACATTAATCCACAATTATATACTATCCTCGCATAAGGCTCGTATTTTGAACACTATTCTAGCAGAAATAACAGCCACTAGAAGGTCAAAGATAAGTACTTCAAATCATATGTAGCTGTAGGCTCAAAATGTAGAAGGGTTACATTTGCCAAAACAAAAAAATTCCAAAGAGGCTGGATCTTGACAGCAGACCCGATATTGAAAGTACCTCTCAAGAGAGCTTCATAACTTTTAAGTAAGACAAATAAGGAGTAGTGGAGCCTTGATGGTAACTGACAAAGCAGCAAGGCGGACTGTCAGGTAAAAGAGGCTTAAGCCTGCATCAAAAATATGGGAAAAGATAATAATGTAGCCTATAAAAGGTATGAGCTTCTAAAAGTGACCCATTTACTACAGAAGCGTCCATGGACAATTGTGCTTTTCTGTACCCGATCATTGGCCTAGGAGGAAAGGAACTTATTAATGGAAATGGGAGTAACTGAAGTTAGGTGGAGAGAGTGAAGGTCCAGATAAACCTTACCAAACAGGGCTCTGTAGGGCCTGAGGCACAGAGGTTCATCCAGAAGTTGAGGTTGTAGCAGACAGAGACTTTTAGTCAAGGCTGGAATGTGGCTACCACACTAAATAAAAGAGTTACTGGGTCATTTGAGGATGAAAACATAGCTGTGACATTTCACAAGAGAAAAAGACAAGGAAAACGGGGGGGGGGGGAGTTACTCCCTCACTCTAGAGAATGCAGACATCTGTGGAGTCAGAGACACAGTTTAAAGCTGCAGAGAGCACACCGGCAGTGCAAGGCTATAATGCCTTCCACACATTTAGACCAGCTACTACACACACAAAGGACTAAAGGGTGGACATGTCTCGATTAACATTAAAAATAAATACATCTCAAGGCTGGTCAAGCAGGACAAGTACTTGAGCTTCTCCAAGTTCAAATCAACATAGGCAAAATACCATACCACTTCCTTGCAAGCTATAGGCCCCCCTCTATGATCAAGGAAACTCACAACATATACTTAAACTTATGGGAAACATTCACCATCCAATCCAAGACCATATTCATGGGTGACCTTAATTACTCCACTGTTAACTAGGAATCACATCTGATGTAAAATGTACAGGAACACAGATTCCTGGATTTTGTCAGCACAATACAGAAGGAAATCATTGGAGCCGTCACCAAGACTTGGTTTAACTCATTACATCAAGTGACGTCTCCAGGTGCATCTGAAGTTAACACCTACTGACACCTCTTGGCATCAAATATTGCTTGTTCATATTTTAATCAATAATTCCAAAAACATGTTATGTACAAGGTTTTAAAATATTTCATCTTAAAGCTGCATTAATAGTTTATCTCTGTCTAGTGCAGGTAAATAGATATTAACGGTCGCTTTTATGATCTTAATTTATATAGACATCATTTTTACATTTTTCTAAATGTCTCAGCAACCAAGTAACACAGACAGAATTCCTCAGGCTCGTATGAATGCTCTCAGCTAGATGAATAAAATGCGACTGATAGTATGTAACTTGAGTGGTTGCTGAAATATTGTAAGTTGTTTACAAAATATTACAAATGTATTAGTTACAGTGTTTAGAGTGACTTATAAAATTTGGTTTTAAGATCTAGACCCTAAAGAATATTAGCACTATAAAAACAGTTTTTTTTTTGAAGAGTTTGTCATTTATGCTTCTTTCATAACCACTGTAGTTCCAGAGATATGAACATTTGTTTGAAATGTGAGGACATAATTGATTCTGTCAAAAGGCTTAGGCTTCGCCCATTGGAAGTTACAGTGCAAACTTCCTGAGCTGCATTGGAGTGAATGAGTTAAAGCTGCAGAAAGTACTCTGGCAGCGGAAGACTACAGTGCTTTCCACACATTTAGACCAACAGCAACACAGACAGGAGGTAAAGCTGTTAGTGCCTCTATCTACATTTGCAAATACAACTCCAGGTTGGTTAAACAGGATGATGCGCTGGACTTCATCCACGTCAAAGTATCCATAGGCAAGGCTCTTTACCACATCCTGGCCAGCTACAAGTCATCCTCTGTGACCCACAAAGTTCACAACTTTTACCCAGATTTCTAGTTAAGCAACATTTGCCATACTAATGCAGAAAAAAAAACTACATCATAAGGATTGACATCAGGAAGACAGACACTCAACACCCTAGTATCAGTTGTACAGAAGCCTGGCCTGCTAATATAAACTGAAATGGTTTCTAGTCCAGTGGAACTTGGGGGTGCAGGAAAGCAAACGAAGAGAAAAACTTATTATCCTAGAACTAGAGAGGATTGGCAGTCCCTGAAGGGGTCCAAGCTTAAACACATTTCCTAACACTCACCAAAAGAGCACAGTTAAAGGGGGGTATGGAAACTCAGGAGGATGCTTATTAGAAGGTGGGCATACAATGCGGTCTGGGGGGAAAAAAAAAAAGGCAGAAGAAGCCTGAACCCAGAAGGAGTCCCCAGCCTAAGGCTTTCATAAAAAAGTTTAAAAGACACTACAAAGTGACCCACTAACTATAAGCTTTGCATAAAAAAAAGTTTAGAGTTAAGTAGGACTCAGAAATTACAGAAGACTGCATTCTAGAAAATCCAGGGGCTTTTGATACAAAAACAGATGGCTTCTTATAAATACTGGTGTCAGACAAGATTCTATTTGAAAGAGAGATCATTGGAAGATGGAAAGGGAGATCACCACTCCTTGGCATGGACAAGAGAGTCTCTTCAGACCGTACAAAGTCCTCCAAAAACTCGTTTCTGTGATACTTTGCAGTGTCATTAAGCTGTGCTCAGGAGGTATTCTACTACTCCAAGCAAAAAAAAAAACACTTACTGTGCTAGACAGTAGTGGAAGCTGCCTGTTGGAGCCACCCTTAGAAGTGAACCAATCACAGGTACAAAAAAAAAAAGGTCAGGTCCAGGCTCACTGGACGGGTGAGGAAAGAAAAACCTTTTTTAAAAAAAAGATGACAAAAGGAGGAAATTGCTATTCAAATTCTAGAGAAATCAGCTGCCATCAAATTCACTCTGGCCTCCAGCTTTAAGGCATCTGTAAATAGGGTCATTCTCCTTATATTGCTTCAAATGTGCCATACAGTACTAAACTCAAAACACTGCACTAGCCACTACACTCTAAGTGATGCCTCTTTCTCCCCACCATCTGTGCCTAACCATCACAAGATCTAACGGAACATCTTTTCGGTACTGTAAAGCATAGTGGAAAAAGTGTTTTGGCAAAAGAGTTGAAAGGACATGTCTTCCTCATGGCTAGATAATCAAGTAATTGCATATGCTTAGTGTGGTTTTCTATGACCTCATCTTAAAATGATTTAGCTACTTTTCCTAATCTGGACATTTTTCAAGAGGTCACGAACTTGTAAATAAAAGACAAACCATACATGTTATGGTCCCATTCAGACATGCTGTTAAATACATTTCAACCCTGCAAAGCACAGGCTCAACTTCAAAGTCTTAACTACAAAACACACCAAAACATCTGACTGTATCCTAAAGGTTTTTCATATCGTGCATAAAAAAGGAAACAAGGAACTGCAAGACACAGTGCAGATTCTATTGTCCTTTTACAGCTAAGATTTTACTCACTCTCATTTTGCTTCATGCTCATCCTTCAGGAGTAAACACAAAGCGAGTGCTGTCTGAAAGGCAATTCTATATCAGAAATGCATTATTCCCTTTGAAGGCAAGGCTATATTCACTGTTTTAGGTATGACTTGTATCACTTAATAAGCTACACCTAAATTAAAGTCATCTCTTATAACTAGTTGTACAGGACAGCTTTCCAAATACCGAACCAATTCCCAAACACAGATTTTTATTCATTCACTCAGTGAAATAAGCTGCTCTTGTGGGGCCATTTACACCTGTAACTCTAGAATGCATTAAGAAATGTGCAAACTGTTACTATGTTATATTACTTCACAGCACAGTACTTCAGTATTTGAAAAAACATAGAACCTGATAAATTAGCAGATTATTAAACAAAATACTTCAAAAAAATCAGTAAGGAAGATTACAAAAGTAGAAAAATAAAGTGGACCAGTGATACTAAAGAGTAAAATCAAGAGTGACGGAGTATTTTTAGATCGTAGAGTTGTGCCTTGGGACAGAATGGATAAAGGTTGCATATGCTTAAAGTGACACAAACTCACCAAGGTGACAAGGGATAACATCAATCTAGGGACTAAGAGCTCAAACTTTTGCATGGAGAAGTAGAAAAGCAAGACACAAGAAAAATACCTGCAAACTGCACTTAGAAACAGGAACAAAGAATCCTGAACATTAACTTAAAAAGAAACTCAGTCCTGACATCTTGCTTCAGAAAGTCTCAGCTCTAACTTTTTGTAGAGCTAAACATTGAAAGAAAAACATATGAAACACTGATGCACTCTAAAAATACCGGATTGTCCAAGTGGGTCATTTTGGAAACAGTGCCATGGGCACTGATGATTTGTTTCTGTAAAGGGCTATGACTCAAGAACTGACAGAGCTATGAGCAGCCAGACAACTGCCATGCAGTAACAGTGATCCAGCAAGAGCCATCTCATGCCCATGTTGTTATGGCCAGCCTTAGGTGAACTGGCACCCTAGGGAAAGACTTCCACTGTGTTTGACCCCCCCCCCCCACATCAACCAGTGACTGCTCAGACCTCCTCACCACTAACACACACACACACACACACACACACACACACACACACACACACACACACACACACACACACACACACACACACACACACACACTATCCTCGTCTGACTACACCATGCAGATTAAAAAAGGAAGGATGAAATGAGTAAACAATTTGCCTTGCTCTCGAGTTTTCTCCTTGAAGCTGGAAGTCTCAGGGCTGCTCAGGGCTGCTAGGTCCCTAGAAGTCTTGGAGATTCTAAATGATGATGCTTTTTACAACTCTTTTCCAACCTTTGGATCAAATGATGGCCTGAACAAAAACCATGATTAAGGAAAGCAATTCAGTGTTATTTCTTTAAATTTTGCCTCCTCTTGCAGTTTCAACAGGCCCCAAGCAAGAAAGACTTCACTTGGAGGAAACTACTGCATTAAGCCAAGGGACTAGGGGCTGCGCAGAAGTGCATTTTGGACCTTTTCCAAATGCCTGATCCAATGAAGACCCAAACAACTACTTTAAGTAAAGAAATTCAGTCTCCTTTCTTCCTTAAAAAACTTTTATACAATACAATTCTCAAAAGTGACAAATCGGTAATTAATAACAACAACTGCAGACAGATCTTAGCTAGGATACATAAACAATACCGGCCTCTCTAACCCCCACGCCCTGTCACCCTCTACATATCTTCATGTAATGTTACACTAGAATAAAAATGAAGGCAGAAATGGCCACAGTCATTCATATTTCAAATTGCTGCTATCATACATAACCTCACCTTTAGCCCCAAAGGGTAGCCATGGTTTATGTATATCTGTCAGAGCGGGACAAAACAGAACATACTTCCAACTGTTGCTGTCAGACATTCAAACAAAATGCCTTACACTCCCACAAATGACAACTACCTTTTCATGAGAAACATGTTGGGGTCAAGAGTTGGACTTGAAAGAAAACTTCAAGTTCAAGGGACAGAATATCAGTGATGAAACTGCCCTTAAGGAAAACTTCCCACAGCTTGGTCTGCATCAAAAAATTATCAGTAGCAAACCATGAAAGTTGAGGTTGATGCCAAGCCGATGTTCTTGCTGACCACTGTCTGTACCAAACAGTAAGAATACAGGAGAATAAAAAGAGCAAACTCAAATTAGCAGAAAAGGATGTCTCCGGCCAGAGAGTATGGTCAGGGTGAGAAACACACACGTTTCAAGTTGCAATTTACATTTTATCTGTGGGTTAGCTGGCACTATTAAGAATAGTTTCCTGAAAGAATATTCCTTCATGCCTTCCTTCACCCCTTCCATACCACTGCTGAGTTGCCACTAACTAGTCCGGTACAGCACTTGGCCTCTTAACTGCATGTTTGTATATATTATTACATACACATTTCTTTAAACCATCTTGTAAGAACAGCATCTGAAATGCTTTAAAAAGGAATAAATGGTACCTACCCATTATTCTCCATATAAAACAGACTAGAACATTTAAGTCGTGAACATATTTTCAGTCACTGAATACTCACTCTACCTGCTCTCACACTGTCAATGTAACAATGTTGTCCTTTGGCCTCCACACAGTGGGAGTATCCAAATCCAACAAATAAAAGTATATTGACCGAAACCAAAAGTTCATGACCTTTTTTCCCATCAAACATCTTTATTAAATTTACACATATGATAAAGGCAATCTTACATTTATATAAATAAAAACATACAAAATGATATCACTTTAGTTGCAAACAGTTTACATCACTGACACCATTTAACTATAGTTGTAAACATTCTACATCACTTGTAAACCATCCAGTCATTGCCAGTTAAGCATTATATAGCTCATTCAAATCCTGCCTCTTAAACCTCGTTTCTGCTCTGCATATATTGTTCCCACAATTCCCATTTTTTCCTATGTAGTTTGCTCCTTCCCTTTTCTAAAGATCCCAATTCCAGTTGTTTTCTCCCTGTTACTATATTCACCACTTCTAATAAAGCTGGTCTAAACTTTGATTTCCATTTTCTAGTGACTGCTTTTTTGGCAGCCACCATAATTAGCAAGGCTTTACTATATCTAGACAATTCCGAGTCTGTAGCGTAACTCAAAAAAATCATCTCCCCAGTCAGTCCAATCTGTTCACCCAGCATCTCTGAGAGTGGTCTGCAGGGAATCCCAAAAGTCTGCCAGCTCATCACACTTCCAAAAACATCTTCCCAGCTACCTCTTTCCTGACCGTCACACCTCCAACATTTGCTATCCACCAGAGGAAAACTTCTTTGGACTCTACTTGGGGTACAAAAATACCTATGCAAACACTTCCAGGCAAAGATCCTAAATCTTCTAGACTTTGTTGCATATTTGGGAGATGCACATATATCCCCCATTGTTTCTTTGTGAATTACTTATTCAGTCTCTCTTCCCAATCCTTTCTAAGCTCCTCAGATGGATTCTTGTAATTATCATGCAATATTTTATACATTTTACTAATTATTCCTTTTTTTAATGGCAGCTTCTATTCTAGATCATATTAAAAACTCTGCCAGTGCTGGCTGGTCTTTCATTTAGGAGCTCCCCATTCATTTCTTTCTCGTTGCCTATACTCCGATATAAATCCTTGATAAGGAAGCAATCTCTAACCTGCAGTCCAAAAAAATTCTTGGCCTCTTCCCATTCTATTACCTTTCCCTTTCTAGTTATTTGCTCCAATACCCTGGCTACTTGCTCGTTTTCTCTAATAAATTCCAGCCCCTCTTGCCTATTATCTGTATCCCTGACTACAGTCAACCCCATTGGCAAAATCTCTTTTCTCCATTCTACTGCTGGTTTGGTTCTTAGAACACTCCCTGCTATTTTATGAATAAAATACTCTTATTATTTTGATTGTTCTCCTTAAAAGTCTGCATCCAAAATATCAATCTCTCCTTATTTCTTGAGCTTCCTCCCTGTGTCACCATCATTCCTTTCCAGTTTGTATTACAGTTTTCTGCTTGTGCTATGTAGAAGAGCATTAACTGTGTTGATCTAAAATACCCAGTCAAATTAGGTAATCTGAATCCACCCTATTCTATTAGTGTAATCAGCTTATCCCACTTGACCCTTCCCAGAAAAAAATCCTTCAACTCTTTTTAAATTGCTATCCACAACTTCTCCTTCGGTTGATAAAAATATACCGGACATGTATACAAGACTAAGGGGGGGACTAAAAACATTTTAATGGCTTGTATCTTAGAATCCACATCCATATAACACTACCAAAAGTTCATGACCTTGAGAAGAACTGGTACCCCTTTTTAAAAACACCAGTGGTGCAAAGAGAAAAAAGCAGACACTGTGACAGAGGTCCTAGCAATGGCTCAGACACTTGACAATGGGGCAGGGAGTATGGGTTTGCTCATGCCAGTGGGTAGGAGGAGGGAGTACTTGTCTTGTATAATGTTTGTGTAAATCAAACTTTTTTCTTGAGTGAACTGCGGCAGTCACGTAATGCTGCA
This sequence comes from Protopterus annectens, assembly GCF_019279795.1. Taxonomy (NCBI): domain Eukaryota; kingdom Metazoa; phylum Chordata; order Ceratodontiformes; family Protopteridae; genus Protopterus; species Protopterus annectens. The sequence goes on along the minus strand of NC_056728.1, from coordinate 186,076,135 downwards.
TTAATCAGTACTGACATATTATTGCAACCAGATTCCTAACTGGGCTATGTTTCTACCTTCTTGGCTGTGCACTTCACAGTGGCTGCAAGAATATATGAAGAACTGACAATGGGAGAGAGAGAGAGAAGAGAGAGAGACACAAAAAGAGGAGAGAAAAAGGAAAAAACTTCCTGACACTGGACATAAGGTACTTTTTAAGGTGCAGGGACATCTGTATCATGTAATCTGTCATATTATGCCATTAGTTCTGAATCCCATTACTGAAAGAGAAGAGAAACTCAGACTGTGGAGAGTCTGTTGAAAAAAATGGCTGCCTTTATTTGGGTATTAACTGATTCATAGGTAGGTACTAGGCTATTGGCCCTAGGACCTATATAGGCCTAGCCAAACAGTACCCTGGCTTTTGTCACCCAAGATAATTATTTTCCTATGCCTCTGTCAAGCAGCGCCACAGAAGTGATCCCCGGGGTGAATTTCCTATCTGCCATCCAATCATCAAGATTTTTCTTGAAGAGCTTTGTTTGATATAGACAGGCAGTTTGTTCCTGAGTATGGGAAGTCTTTGAGACAGGAATCTATCCCTCGAGCATGTTCTGTTTATTGTGGTGACAAGGCTTAGGTCCCTAGAGCGTGTAGCTCGGAGGGATTGAGATTTCTTTACGTGGAGCATGTCCAACAGCTCTGGGTTTGAAAAAGCTTTGTATGTTAGGCAGAGATGGCCTCCGAGTAGGCGATATGCAACAGAGTAAAGCTAGAGTTTTTTTGAGACGGTCTGAGTAGGGCATCTGTTTGAGGCCAGTAATCCTCTTTGTGAGGTATTTCTGTGGTTTTTCCATTTGTTGTAGAGGTCTTGTGAGGTACATAACAAAAGGGGCGTTGTACTCTATAATGGGTCTAATGAGTGATGAGTAGAGGGGAACAATTACCTCTTTTTTCCTGGATGAGAAACCTTTTGTGATGAGGTGTGCCACATAGAAGGATATCCTGACTACTGTGGCAATGTGATTATCAAAGGAGAGACTACTGTCCACCTGTGTCCCAAGGTCTCTTAAACTTTCAGTGTTAAGTAGACTACTGCCTATGTGGTAGTTCATGGGTACAGAGTTTTTACCAAAGGGGATGACAATGCACTTTTTGGCATTGAGCTTGAGGCCATGGCTTTGACACCAGGCATCTGTCTTATTGAGGCCCTTTTGTAGGATGTCCACATCGTTAGGGGATTTGATTATGGCTCCTAGTTTGCAGTCATCTGCGAACTTAGTTAGCTAAACACCTTCTGTGTTAGCCTGTACTTCAGAGAAGTAGACACCAAACAGGAGAGGACCTAGGACTGAACCCTGTGGCACTCCACTTGTCACTGGTCTGAAGTTGGATTTAGAGTCTGCTACTTTCACGGTGTGGGTTCGGTCAGTGAGCCAGTTGGCAACTCATCTTGTGACATAGGGATTTATACCTAGTGAGTTTGTCTATAGTTCCAGAGTGGGGGATGGTGTTGAAAGCCTTGGCGAGATCTAGATAGGCTGTGTGTACCACCTTACCCTCATCTACAGCTTTGGTGACTGCTTCAAAGAAGTCTATCAGGTTTAGGAGACATGATCTGCCTTTTACAAACCCGAACTGGGTATGGTCCAGACTTTGGAGATTACCAATGTCATTGTTGATAAGTTCCATGATGATACGCTCCATAGCCTTGCAGACCAGGCTCGTCAGGCTAATGGGGCGGTAGTTCCTGGGGTCCATGGTAGCTCCCCCTTTGTGGAGTGGAATCACTGTTGCTGTGCGCCATTCAGTGGGCACAAAGCCGGAGGTGAGGCTATGATTGAACATGGTACTTAGGTGGGGTGCCAGTTCGTTCTGTAGTTCATGTAGAACACAGCCTGCGATGTTGTCAGGTCCCATGGATGCTGTGTTCTTGGCTTTGGAGTGTGTTTTTTTTTTTACCTGTGCAGCCATGATTACAGGTACTTTGCATTCTTCCTGTATAGAGATGGGCCCTTTAGGGGATGACACGGGGTAAAGTTAGCACTGAACCTATCTGCCAGGATGTTGGCAATATCAGTTGGTTCTGTATATTTACTGCCATTGTGCTGTAACTCAGAGCAGATCTGAGTGTTGCCATTGAGATTCTTGACATGGATATAGAATACTTTGTGGTCGTCTTTAGAATCAGTGGTGATTTTGTTTTCATAACTAGCTTTGTAGGATTTTATGAGGGATCTCTGCTTCTTACTGAGGCTGACCACGGAGTTCCTCCAATCATGGGATTTTACTCTCTTGCAACAATTTCTTTCTTCTGTTGTAAAATTTGTTTATAGCAGGGGACCACAAGATTGGCTTCCTTTTTTTGGAGGATAACATCTTGGTTCTGTTAGGGATTTCATGATCCATGTACTCGTTTAAGTGCTTATAAAGTGCAATTGTATATGATTCAGCAGTCGTATCTCTATTGTCCATCAGCATGAGTGTTGTGAAGTTTGCCACTTCTGTCTTAAAAAGTGTGAAGTTGGCTTTGGAGAAATTTTTTACGGTGGTTTCCCTAATGGGGAGGGTGGGGCTGGGATGTGGATGTCTAGGGTGATTTGCTTGTGGTCGGAACTGACCAACAAGGAATTGACCTCTGGTGTGGAACACCGGTTGCCCATGATGGTAATGACTAGATCGAGGATATTGCTGCCCCTGGTGGGGGTGTGGATAAGTTGATTCAAGGCATTGGAATTTATGAATTCCAGAAAACGTTGAGCACAAGAGTTGGTACACGAGTAGTTTTCCCAGTTAATGGTGGGGTAGTTGAAAACTGTAGTTTTGCGTCTACCACTGACTAGTAGAGGTTGCTTACCATTAAAAGGAAGAAATTTTAGTAATTCAATATTTGAACAATGGTTTAGTTTTAGCCTACAGAAAGCAGATTCACTCACAATGCTACTATCACACATCAGTAAAACTATTTGGTATATCATGTATATAACATTACATAAATAAAATCAAGCAGTCTTTTTTGTACTAACTGAGGACATACATGCAATTACCAGCAGCAGTTTCATTTAGGATATCTTGCTCTTGATGACTAGTAAAGTACAATTGTGTACACTTACCATAAATGTGAATGTTCGAGTGTATTCACTGTTGCAGTCCTAACCAATGGGTTATCCGGCTCCCGGTAGCCCGCGATCGGCCAGAAGTAAATAGGACATCGGCTGTCGCCAGTTGTAAAGGACGTCTGATACAAAAGGAGGCAGCCAACGTCACTTCCTCAGTCTTTCTTGCCATAACAGTCAGGAGTCCCCAGAAAACAAGGCTTAAGCCAAAAGAAACTTTGGCAAATAAAACCAGATTCATCCTGTACCTTAGGAAAGAAGAACAGGAAATGACCAAAAAAGGGGGAAGAAGGGAGGGAAACCAGAACTGCAACAGTGAATACACACGAACATCTACATTTATAGTAAGTGCACACAACTGTACTATGTTTATAGTGTTTCACTGTTGCAGTCGTAATCAATGGGTTGATTACCAAAGCCCAGAGAAAAGGGAGGAGGCACCAACAGAATCAAGGATTGGAGAGAATGTCCTGCAGAACAGCAGTAGCAAACCCTGCCCTGGCTCTAGAAAACAAAGGCAAATTATAATGCTTTGTGAAAGTGTGAACAGAAGACCATGTGGCAACCTCTAAAATGTCTTTAGTAGGGACACCCCTTAAAAAGACTACAGAAGTGGAAGCTGCTCTTGTGCAGTGGGTCCTAACCCCTTGAGGAGGAACCTTTCCATGAAAGGAATAACAGAAAGTAATACAATGTGCAATCCACTTAGAAACGGTTTGCTTAGAGATAGCTTTGCCCTGAGCTCCAGGGGCAAAACTGACCAATAACTGTGCTGATTTCCAAAGGTCTTTAGTCCTGTCGAGGTAAAACCTGAGCTGTCTGTGCACATAAAGAGAATGTAGGATCCTTTCACCACTATTTGGAGGATTAGGAAAGAAAGTAGGAAGGTGTATGGACTGATTAGGAGTCAGGCTAGAAACCACCTTAGGCATAAAAAAGAGGGATTGGTTCTCAGAGAGACACAATTTGCATGGAAAATAAGAAAAGGCTCCACAGCCATCAAAGCTTGCAGCTCCGAAACCCTCCTTGCTGAAGTTATAGGTTCATAAGTAGGTTCTAGGCTATTAGCCCTAGGGCCTATATAAGCCTAGCCAAAAAGGTACCCTGGCTTTAGCCACCCAAGAAAATTATTTTCCTGTGCCCCTGTCGAGCAGAGCCACAGACGTGATCCCTGAGGTGAATTTCCTATTTCCCATCCAATCATCAAGATTTTTCTTGAAGAGGAGTGCTAATGAGGAGCTCTGTTTGACATAGATAGGTAGTCTGTTCGAGTATGTGAAGTCTCTGGAACAGGAATATATCCCTCCAGCAAGTTCTGTTTATTGTGGTGACAAGGTTTAGGTCCCTACAGTGTGTAGCTCGGAGGGATTGGGATTTAAGTGGAGCATGTCCAACAGCTCGGAGGGATTGGGATTTCTTTAAGTGGAGCATGTCCAACAGCTCGGAGGGATTGTGATTTCTTTAAGTGGAGCATGTCCAACAGCTCTGAGTTTGACATAGCTTTGTACGTTAGGCAGAGATCACCTCTGAGTAGGTGATATGCGATGGAGTAAAGCTGGAGTTTTTTTGAGAAAGTCTGCATAGGGCATCTGTTTGCGGCCAGTAATCCTCATTGTGAGGTATTTCTGCGGCCTTTCCAGTTATTGTAGATGTCTTGTGAGGTACATACCAAAAGGGGCACTGTACAATATAATGGGTCTAATGAGTGATGAGCAGAGGGGAACAATGACCTCTTTTTTTCTGGATGAGAAACCTTTTGCGATGAGGTGAGCCACGTAGAAGGATTTCTTGACCACTGTGGCAACGTGATTCTCAAAGGAGAGACTACTGTTCACCCGTTTCCCAAGGTCTCATCACACTTTCAGCATTAAGTAGACTACCACTTATGTGGTAGTTCATGGGTACAGAGTTTTGACCAACGGGGATGACAATACACTTTTTGGCATTGAGCTTCAGGCCATGGCTTTGACACCAGGCATCTGTCTCAGTGAGGCCCTTTTGTAGTATGTCCACATCTTTAGGAGTTTCGATTATGGCTTCTAGTTTGCAGTCATCTGCAAACTTTGTTAGCCTGTACTTCAGAGAGGTAGATACCAAACAAGAGAGGATCCAGGACTGAACTCTGTGGTACTCCACTTGTCACTCGTCTGAAGTCGGACTTGGAGTCTGCTACTTTCACAGTGTGGGTTTTGTCCATGAACCAGTTGGCAACCCATCTTGTATCATAGGGATTTACACCTAGTTTAGTGAGCTTATCTATAACTCCAGAGTGGGGGATGGTGTCGAAAGCCTTGGCAAGATCTAGACAAGTTGTGTGAACCACCTTACCCTCATCTATGGCTTTGGTGACTGCTTCAAAAAAGTCAGTCAGGTTTGGGAGACATGACCTGCCTTTTACAAACCCGAACTGGGTAGGGTCCAGAGTTTGGAGATTACCAATGTCTTAGTTTAGGAGTTCCATGATGATACGTTCCACGGCCTTGCAGACCAGGCTTTTCAGGCTAATGGGATGGTAGTTCCCGGGGTCCGTCGTGGCTCCCCCTTTGTGGAGTGGGATAACAGTCACGGTGCGCCATTCAGTGGGCATAAAGCCTGAGGTGAGGCTATGACTGAACATGGTACTTCGGGGTGCCAGTTCGTTCTGTAGTTCGTGTAGAATGCAGCCTGGAATATTGTCAGGTCCCATGAATGCTGTGTTCTTGGCTTTGGACAGTGTTTATTTATTTATTTTTTTTACATGTGCAGCCGTGATTACAGGAACTTTGCATTCTTCAAGTATAAAGATGGGCCCTCTAGTGGGTGAGAGGTAAAGTTAGCACTGAACCTATCTGCCAGGATGTTGGCAATATCAGCTGGTTCTGTATATTTAGTGCCATTGTGCTGTAACTCATAGCAGATCTGAGAGTGTTGCCAGTGAGATTCTTGACATAGCTATAAAATGCTTTGTGGTTGTCTTTACAATCAGTGGAAATGTTGTTTTCGTAACTAGCTTTGGAGGATTTTATGAGGGATCTCAGCTTCTTACTGAGGTTGACCAGGGAGTTCCTCCAGTCATGGGATTTTACTCTTTTTTGCAACAGTTTTTTTCTTCTGTTGTAGAATTTGTTTATGGTAGAGGACCGACAGATTGGCTTCTTTTTTTTGGAAGATAGCATCTTGGTTCTATTCGGGATGATCCAGGCACTCATGTAAGTGCTTATAAAGTGCATTTGTGTAGGATTCGGAAGTCGTACCTCTATTGTCCATCTGCATGGGTGTCGTGGAGTTTTCTACTTCTGTCTTAAGAAGTGTGAAGTTGGCTTTGGAGAAGTTTTTTTACGGTGGTTTCCCTAATTGTGGGTGGGGGTGGGATGTGGATGTCTAGGGTGATTAGCTTGTGGTCGGGTCTGACCAATGAGGAATTGACCTCTGGTGTGGAACACCGGTTGTCCATGTTGGTAATGACCAGGTCTAGGATATTGCTGTCTCTGGTGGGGGTGTAAATAAGTTCATCGAAGGTGTTGGAATTTATGAATTCCAGAAAACGTTGAGCAAAAGAGAGTTGGCACATGAGTAGTTTTCCCAGTTAATGGCGAGGTAGTTGAAATCGCCCATTATTAGGGTGTTGGGTTGTACCCTAATACTTTCCAGTGCATCAAGAAATGAGGAGTGGGAATCCTGGGGCATGGTAGGGTGGGGGTCTGTAGCAAGCTACAATTTGGATTGCAGTCTTGCCAAGAGTTAGCTGCACTTGGATAATCTTGGATGCATTATGCTGTGCAACTAGCCTGGAGGTGTGGATATCCTTAATGAATATGGACACACCTCCACCTTTACTGCATCATTCCAGGTTAGGTGGCCGAAAGGTGTGGTACGAATTATAGCCTGGTAACGCAGGGGTGCTCTCTGGAGCTTTGAACCAGGTCTCTGGCATGGCACAGATGTCGATGTTCTCCATTTTAAAGGAGTGCCTCGAGTGAGTGCATTTTAAGGTTTAGACTTCTAGCACTGAGTAGCATTACCCTCAGATTTTGCTTGCTTGTACCTGTTACAGTGGTGAATTTGTCATTTGAACCTTGCCTAAAAAAGGTACTATAGGGGTGGCAAGAGCTTTAGCCAGTATCCAGAATCCCAAGGGCGACAGGTGCAGGCCATCTCTGGCAAAGCATCATGGTCTGTCAATCATGTCGTCCCAGGCAGACATATACTGAATCCCCTTAGAATGACACCAGAAGCTTAGCCAATTGTTGAAGTCAATCATTTGGTCCTTGTACTGTGGTATCATTCTGGGTGATGGCAGGATGCTACTCAGGGCTAGGGTCATACCTGCCCGGGCTACAAGATCGGAGAGCTCCTCCATGTCTCTTTTCATGTAGTCCAGGGAGGTATGTCTCAGGTCATTCACACCAACATGCACAATGACAGTGTCATATTTGTACTTGCTGTGGAGTGACCTGAGTGTGTGTGTTATGTAGCGGATCCTGGCAGCTGACAGTAACTTTCTCCTTGTTTAGCCTGGTGAGTGGAACATCGGTGTGCCTGACTATAGAGTCACCTATGACTAGAGTGTTGGGTACGTTATGCCTTACCGGCACACTGAGTTTGTGGGCTGTGTGTCAGTTGGGTTGTGTTGGGGGGTGGAGTTTGCTTGCGTTTCTGCTTTGGATGTCCCTAATGCTAGGGCAGGTTTTTATTGAGAGCCTCCGCGAATGTAGGTGTGTGTTTTGTGTTTCTATGTGTGTTTTGGTGGTGTAGGTTTTGAGGGACTATGTGATGAGTGTGGTGCGGTGCAAGTGTTTCCCTTCTCCTCTTGACTGTCTAATCCAGTCTTTGGTGAAGAGAGCTTTGCTTCCAGTTTGGCTATATAAGTGCATCTCTCACAGGTTGTAGTGTTGGGTGGTAGAAGGAGAGGGTTGTCTGTGTACATGACGCAATTGTTGCATTGCCCCAAGATGCTCAGATTCATCAGGTAGACAGGAGAAATCACCGGGAGCGGACCTTTAATAAATAAGCATCTATCCAGGCATGTCTAGTACTAAAAACTGCTTTCCTCTAGACAAGTGAGGAAAGTCGAGTGCTGCAGTAATTTGTAGCTTGTTTAGTGCTTATGAGTTCTGAACAAGTGCTGAGTTCAAAGAAACAGATTTGAGTGCTAAAACTAGAAAACTGGCTAGTTCTAAGAAACAAAATTAAGCTAGAAGGCTTCCCTCCAACACAGAAAGGCTATGGGGCTCAGAAGCCTACAAACACAGTCTAGACCACTTACAGGAAAGGCAGGAAACAAGCTAAAAGGAAGGCAGTCTTCCAAGAGAGAAACTTTAAATCTGCAGTGGCAGCTGGCTCAAAAGGAGGAAGAGTGAGTTTCTCTAGTCTAGAACAAAATTAAGATCCAGGCTGGAGTATGTGCCCTTCTGGGAGGTTTTAAGTTGCAAGCACCCATGAGAAACATTTTCATCAGGGGATGAGAGAAAATGGGTTGCTCAAAAGAACAATGAGCAGAAATGGCTGAAGCATGGATCTTGATAGAGGAAAATGAATGACCACCCTGAAGCAAATCAGCCAAGTATTCCAGGATCAGAGGAAAAGTAGGCGGAGAAGAAGATTCCCTCTAGCCTGCATCCATTTTATCATAAGGCCCTTTTTCAGCAGAGGCCCAGGAAAAATTACAAACACATTTAGTTATTTAGACATGATCAGTATATACAAAAATTACAAAACACATGTTTTTACAGTGGTATGTAGCACATCAACAGTTACAGTGGAGAGAACAAACAAATATTAATTTAAAAATAAAGGTAATTGATAGATTTGTGGTGTACAGCTGATATTTGGAACATAGGCAGAATACATACATAGTACACAGGTACAGTACATACACTGTAGATTAGCCAGTGTCTGTGAGTAAGACTGAAAACTATTATCAAGTACTCTAGGTTTAGTATGTGTACCTTATACGCTTTCACTAGCCTGGAGAGCAATCATGGCACTGCTAACTTTGCTTGAGATGTTGCCTAATGAGGTCTTTAAAGGAGGCTTTGAATGATGTGTTTTGAATGCTAGTGGGGACAGAGTTGCATTTTTTAGCCACTGAACTACTATATATAGTGCATCTCCAAAGCTATTGTAGCTGTTGGTGACTTCTAGTAGTAGTTTGCTTGATGATTTAAGAGGCCTTTTGGCTGAGTGATGTTGTACTAGGTTTCTGAGGGCAGGACACTTATTGGGGAGGTTATAGATCGAATGACAGAGGCAGAGCTGATTGTAGGTTAGAAGGTTGGGCAGTTCAAGCCAGTGGAGCTGTCTCAAAGCAGTACAGTGAGGAGTTCTATAGGAGCAAATCGCAGCAAAGCGGGCAATTCTGTTACAGCAGGCTTCCATTTTGCTTAGTTCAGTTTTGTTGAGATTAGTCAGAATGGGAGATGCATAGAGTAGGGTGGATAGAGGTTGGGAGCGAGCAATGGCTGATCTTGGGTTGTTGGTAAGAAATGGTTTGATACGGTAGAGTAATCCCAGTTTGGCATGTACTTTAATAGTTAAGTTGAGATGACTATCAAATTTTAAGTGGGAGTCCATGGTTATTCCAATAGCTTAGCCTGTGCCACTGGAGCAATTGCAGTAGCATTTATGGAGTAGATAGTGAATGGACTGAACTGGTTATAATCATAAGCTGAGTTTTTTTTGGATTGAGGATAAATTGGGCTTTGTCAAGGTAGTTTACAACATCAGAGAATGCTAGTTGAGTTGTTTGCAGGAGGGTGGGAATGTTTTGTGCAGCACAGATTAAGGTAGTGGCATCTGCATACTGAATGACAGATGCATGCTGTGTGAAGGTATGGAGATCATTTGTGAAGACTGTGAATAGTAGTGGTCCTAAGATAGAACCCTGTGGAACTCTTATAGTTATGGGCAGCTGAGGAGAGAGAGAATTTTCCCATTTCACAGCTTGGTACCTGTCAGTTAAGTAGCTTTGGAACCAGGTAAGAGTGGAATTTGATAGATGATATTGGTTTAGTTTGCTTAGCAGAATTTGGTGCGAGACTGTCAAATGCTTTGGACATATCAAAAAAAAAGAGTTGACACCTGCAGGCCTTCATTTTTGAGACGGTTTACTGTATCTGTGAAGCAGAGGAGGGCTGTAGTGGTACTATGGGCAGGTCTGAATCCATGCTGAGTAGGTGACAGGATGTTGCTGTCTAGGAGATATAGTTTAGCATCTGGGTATGGATGCATTTTTCTAGGATTTTGGTCAGGGGGGGGGGGAAGAGTAAAGCAATGGGTCTGTAGCTATCAAGTTCAGTGGAGGTTCAGCCTTTATGTATGGGTGTAACACAGGATATTTCCCAAAGTTTGGGCACATAGTTTTCAACAACTGATCTGTTTATGAGAGTGGAGACTGGGATAGCAAATAGCATCTGCTGTGAGTTTAAAGAAATAGCTGGGGAGTAGGACAGTTGCTGTTGATGAGGTTTTTAGTTTGGAGAGCATGCTTTTGTTTGAAGTGGTGGAAACTGTTTTGAAGGTAAAGCTTGTATTAGTGTTATTTGTGTTGGGGGGGGGATAGTGAGGAAGGAACTGTCCTGTGATACTAAGGATAGAATTGAGTTCACAAAGTGGGAGCTGAATTGTGTTTCGATGGGAACTTTAGTGTCATGGGTGGTTGGTTTGGGGGTAGCCTTTTGGGTAGGTTTTAGTAGCTGGTTTACATTTTTCCAAAATTTTGGGGGGTTGTGTTGGTATTTAGTTTGTAATGTCGTGTAGTAGGATTTTTTGTCCAGCCTAATGCATTTCTTTGCAAGGTTGCGCAGTTCTTGGTACTTAGTTAGGCTTTGTTTCTTTGATAGTAAAGCCGGGCAGTGTCTCTGGACTTGAGGATTTGTTTGGTTTCTTTACTGAGCCAGGGGTTTGTAGAGGTTCTAACCTTGATTTTGCGCAATGGAGCAACAGTGTCTAGGTGTTGTAGAAATGTTTTGTTGAAATATGCTACAGCCTGGTCAAGTGGGAGGGTTTATAGGGGGGGTCCAGTCACAGTGTAAAAGTATTGAGGACCTCGGGAGAGAATTTTTTTGTGTTTCTAGTGGATATATTTTTTGCTAGTTACCATGAAAAACAGACACCAGCAGCTCCTATCCTTTCTCTTTGGTTATCCACTATCCTCATACTGTTTGTGTATAATCTCCTGTTCTGCACTTTACCCTTCCCTGAATTCATTTCTAGCCTCACTCAATTGCCTTTCCTAGTGCACCTGCCCTATTTTACTGTCTTCAGACTCTTACATATTAATTTTTTTATATTTTCCCCTGCTTTTAGCTGCTAGTAATACCTCTCTCTCCCCCTCCAAAGCCCTTCTCTATTGTACCTTATTTTATCCATACAGCACTGGGTTTGCTTCAAGTAAATCTACTTGTGTAGCTTGAGGCCAGTGTCCTTTTGTAAGCTTACTTCTGCTCTTATTTTATTTCTTTGTATTTTATTTATGGTGATTATACCTTTATATCCTTGTCTCTCAAGCTAGTTTTCACTATCTTTTTCTGATTGTTTCTATGACTTCATCTTGACCAGGGTGCTAGCCCCGCTCCATTCGCTCCCCTTCCCCCATTCCCACCCACCCCATTACAATTATCTTTATACCTAACTATCCCTCCCCTTCCTGTCCCAATAGCCACTACAATTCCATTTCCTGCCTATTGCCACAAACACCTTACTAATCTGTCAATCTTGTCAACACCACTTCCTCTATGCTACTGTCTCTCTACCTACTCTATCTGACCATATTTTATTCCAACATGTATTATTTTCTAATATCGTCTACACTACACCTTATTCTTTCTATCTCCAACTCTTACCACTCCAATGTCTCTGACCCACTCCTATGTTCACCAACTTCTCACTCATACAACATATATCCAACTACTTCATCTTTTACTATCTCCCCTAATCTCTTTACTACCTCAAGTCTATATAAACTATCCATAATACAGGTTTTTAAAACCTTCCCACAAAGCTAAGTCAAAACCATACAAACTCCATCTAGCATCTACTACACACACTCTCCTCACTAAAAACCTACTTTGTTCTGGAGATATCCATCCCAACCCTGGCCTCTCTTCTCTCCCCAAAACTACCTCTACACTGCCCCCATCTTACTCCTCTAACAGTCACCAACCTCAGTCACAACAATCATCTCCATCCAAATACTTAACTATTTACTCACTGAATATTCAGAGTCTAGCAAATAAAGTCACTGAGCTGCACTCATGGCTAGCTCTCAATACCCCTCACATCCTTTCCCTATCTGAAACCTGGCTCAAGCCACAAATCTCAAATAGTGAAATGCTCCTACCAGGTTATAATATCTTTCGATCTGACAGACCTGTAAAAAAAGGTGGTGGCGTAACCATCCTCTATTCAAACATTCTTAACCTCTCACCATACTTTCCCCAATTCCTGACCTCCTCCCAGCTGAAATCATCATCCTTAACTGCCATCTGAATCCCCACAAAAAATTTGCAATTGCCTCTCTACCTTCCTCCTGGTAACAATCTGCCCATTCTTGAAAACATCCTATCCTGGTTCTCCCACAACATACCATATGAGACACCTATCCTTGGTGATGTCAACACGGATTGGTCCAAACTCACAACGGACTCCCCCCAACTCAGTATCCACCTACACGGCTTCCATCAACTTATAACCTCTCCCACTCACTTCCATATAAATTCCACTTCCAGCTCCATCATAGACTGGATCCTTACCAATTCCCCCCACCAATACCACAATCCCACCACCTTACCAGTCTCCCTCAGTGATCATCTCGCTACCACCATCTTAAGAACTACTCCCATATTCCTAAACCCCACCTTATCGAAGACTGTCGAAAACTATCGACTTTCAATTCATCCCAATTTAACTCCATTCTCCACAACATAGATTGGTCCATCCTAAAACATCTCCCCCTAAACGATGCTGTAAGCACTTTCAATAGCATCTTCATGAATACTCTAAAACTCCTTAGCTCCCTCTAGGAAGATCAAAGTAAAATCAAACCATGCTCCCTGGCTCTCCAAAGAGACTAGGTCCCTTATGAAACAAAGGGATCATGCTTGGAAAACCTGGACTAAAACTAAAACAACCACCTTTTCTTCAAAAATACAGGCAACTGAGGAACCTTGCAAAATACATACAACTAATGACAAAAAGTTATACTATAGCTCTGCTCAGCTCAACAACAAATCCAATCCTTGAACATTTTGGTCAACTCTCAACAACATCCTTTATCCTGGAATGTCCTCTAATCCCTCCCCATACCCTAACTCTTCTTCTCAGGAAACAGCTACCCTCCTGAATAAACAATGTATCTCTTCCATCCAAAATCTGGTAACCTCTAAGCCAAACTCTACTTCGACACCCACCTCTCCAAGTCCCACTAACACAACTTTGTTTTCTTTTGAGCCAGTTCCCATTACTTACATCAAATCTCTACTACTCAAGCTAAAAATGTTCTCTCCTTCCACTGACAATCTATCTCCTACATTCCTCAAACTTGCTGCTGACTCAACTGCCTATCCTGTATCTATACTAATTAATCAATCTATTCTGGAATCAACTGTCCCCACCCTTTGGAAATCTTTCTTCACCAACCCGCTTCATAAAGGTGGAAACTCCACTGACCCCTTAAACTACAGACCCATTGCCATTCTGTCCCCCCTCTCCAAGATATTAGAAAAATGTATTCACTCTCAGCTTCTCAATCACCTCCTCACACACCACTTACCCCTACCAAACATGGATTTCGTCCTCACCACAGCACCACCACTGCCTTCCTCTCCTTCACTCATATCATTGCAGAGGCCCTAGACAACAATAAACTCATTAACTGTCTCTTCCTAGATGTCTCCAAAGCCTTCAATACTGTCCACCATCCTCTACTATTATCCAAACTCTCAAATCTCCACCTATCCCCCTCCGCACTTGCCTGGTTTAATAGTTACCTATCTGGCAGGGAACAATCTGTCAAATGGCTCTCATCTACCTCACCTTTCCTTCCCATCTCCACTGGTGTTCCCCAAGGCTCCATCTTGGGACCCCTTTTGTTTAACATCTTCACCAATGAAATTTACACCTCATGCAAAGAATCCTCCTTTATTCAGTATGTTGACAACTCCACTTATATCCATCTCAAACATTATTCCTGAACTACACTCCCTGACCCAACAGGCCCTACTATCCACTGAACAATGGCTCTCACAACCTATTGATCCTAAATCCCAAAAAGACCAAACTCTTACTTTTCCGTCCCCGTTCTTTTTTTCATCACAAAACCTCCTTTTTTATTACATCTTCTAACAATGCAAACATCCAACCTGACACCCACACAAAACTCCTAGGGGTCATTATCGATGACGAACTCATGTTCAACCTACACATACTCCAATGTATATAAAAAAAAAACAAACCAGAAACTAGGTCTGCTATATCGGAACAAACAATTCCTAACCCCTGAATCTAGACTTACCCTGGGCCAGGCACTCCTCCTCCCCTCCCTCTTATACACCACCCCAGTTCTTACCAATATCCAGGCCTCCACTCTAAACAAACTGCAACAGACTTATCATAAAATAGCCAGATTCATTAACTCCCCATACAACTCACATCACTGCATTTCTTTAAACACTCTTCAATGGCTTGAACTTCCCCAGTTTCTGCTATCTTATCAATTTCATATGCTACACTCGATTCTTTATAAACCCTCCTTCTGTCCAGCTCTATCTTCCTTAGTCTCCATCTACATCCCATCCCGGACCCTCCGTACTTCTAACCAACAATTACTTGATATCTACCACCCAAAAAGGTCAGTAGGCAAACTACTCTACAAACACTTCCTTACCCATGCTTGGAACAAACTTCCCCTTGACTTACCTTCAATCTCCCACACCTCACACTTTAAAAATGAACTAAAAGCTCATTTTCTCAATTCCAGAACCTGCCCTTTCCATGACCCTACCTAGTCTTCCTTCCCTTTATGTACCCTCAAAAGGACCATACTTAGTAGCTCATTATACCTCTCTCTCCAATGTGTCTACTATGCATTTGCATCATTTTATACAAACAGAACATTTTTATTGCTGACCTATTGAACTATATCAATGTAAAATTGTTACTTAGCTTGTAACCCAACATATGTGAATCGTTTTGCTAGAACTGCTATTATATCAATATTGTTTAAAATTGTACTGGTTTTAAAATGTATTACTGGAGCTTTTCTCCTCAGGTCTCCACTGAAAATGGGCCACAAGCCCAGTTGGACAAACCCGGTTAACAAATGTCAATAAATATGTAGTCATTGGTTTTGCACATGCTTGTTCTACTATGTATAAAGTATATTATGTTGTGGTCACTTAAGGTGTCTGGGAGACTGCCTGCGTGGGGGTACAATGTGGGGTTGTTAGTTAAGACCCAGTCAAGGATGGATTCCCTTTTAGATTTTTTATCACATCTAGTTGGAATTTGGACTAGCTGCTGGTAGCCATGGAAATTACATAAGTAGGTTCCGATATGCGGCTGAACCACTCTACGTTGAAATTCCCCAGAATAAGGGTTTCTTGCGAGTATGTGGAAGAACACCAGGATAAGATGTCTTCAAGGCTAGCAAATGTATTACCATGTGGAATATATATCACAATTGTGGTGATGACCTTTTTAGGGTGAAGTTGAAGTTGTGAGATAAGTATGTCCCAATTATTGTGGGAGGGGTAGGAGTTTGGTAATTGATGTACAGTTAAGTTGGACTTGTACAGTAATGCAGTTCCACCCCCTTTATGAAGTGGTCTGTCTTGTCTAAATGATATTGCAGCCGGTAGGGAGAACTTCTGAGTTAGCTATGTTTTTATTTAGCCATGTTTCTGAAGCAACTATGTCTGGGGAGTAGTGTGCTATTGTGGCCTGGAGTTTGGGTATTTTATTTTTGATACTTCTAATATTAATATTTAGCATTAAAAGATGGTAGTTTTTGCTGCTGTTGCTGATTTCTCCAGGGATGAAGATAGTGGGGGTGTTGTATTCTGGACATCTGTGTTGGACAGGATGGATTTGGGCCTGGGTTGGGGTGGATATCACCACTTATGATGAGCCTGGTGTTAAAATGGTGATACAGATGTTGGAGTGTGGTGAGGAGTGTGAGAAAGTATTGTGCTTTTTTTTGGAGTAGAAATGAGAGCATATGTGTTTAACTCTGAATTGGTCTGTTATGCAGTTCTTGAACAATTGTGGGCAGATATTATTAAAATGTGTGGTGTCTCTGTATACCAGAGTGCATAATGTAGTGTTGTGCTACTAAGTTTAGGAATATTGCTAGAGTGATAACTTGTGGTGTTATAAAGAATTATGAGAAGAGAGACTAGACTTAGTTGTGTGATAGTCATGGTTATAAAGTTTAAGTTGGTTCTAGGTGGTGGTCTGAATAGGAATTATAGGGTTGCACTATATGTGGATGGGTAAGTAGCGTGGGTGATGTAAAAAATGCCTAGTGGGAATGAGAGTGATTGGGAGTATTTTGTGTGGAGCAAGTTGGTGTGGTATAATGTAATCTGACTTGAGAAGCTGTGATTGGTTGAGGTGATGTGAGGGTGAGCTATGGGTGTGGCTGTGATTACTATAAATGTACAGGGAGTGGGGGCGGGAGGAAATAGGGGGCAGGGGAGAGGAGAGAGCCCGAGCATTAGCGAGGGCGAACAGAGCGGGGCAGAGCCCACCAAGATCTGAACACTTATTCCTGAGGTCTAATGGCTTACCAGCAAGCAGAATGCAACTGATTAAGAGCACTTGTGTCCTGGTGGGAGGCTAGAAATTTAAAGATGGCTCCATGCTCAGCAGGATTCTAATATAGACTTAATATTGGGGGAAGGAGATAGCACAAGGGGTGTAAACCAGGTGGAATGCAAAGAAACCAGAGGCGCAATCAGTGGAAATCTATCGGTGAAGGCCTCAGAGGGGGCAAGTAATAATTCAAACTACCTGTAAAGTGAAGAAGAGAAGAGAGACAGCAAACTTTAAGGTTGGGAATGTCTTCACATTGACTTGCTGATTAGTAACCAGTTTGTGCACAGATTAGAGTAGGGAGATACATTAGCAATGAAGGGGAATGTATAGAGATGCAAATAAACAGGTGGGCCTCCAAGTGATACAAACTAAGTCAGAAAGCACTGAGAGGGCTGCTTGATGGTTAATTTAGTCACAGGGATCTGACTTAAATGTATACGGTCTATTGGACAGTTAGGATTACTGCACTAGCTGGGGGGCACAAGGCTACAACAGTCAGTTTTATTAGCACGCTGAGAACTAAGAAATACTGCTAATGTAATAGCTTCACTCGCATAAAACATACAAGTAGAATGCCTGGGTGGACTGACCCTGCTCTTGAGGCTCAAAATGTATATCCTTGTTTAGTTTTGCAGTACCGATTCCTTCTTATACTGTACGGGTGGAGTGGTATCAGCAGACTGCAGATTTGCTTGAGAATGCAATTGCTGAAGAGCACTTGTGTCCTGGTGAGAGACTAGAAATTTAAAAGATGAGAGAATCTTTCCCATTTGCCAGTGTAGAATCCCTAGTGCTAGGCCTCCTGAAGTACATTAACCACCTGCTGGGAAAGGGAAGAAGAAATGGATTGATTCATACGACAAACCATGCTGCCAAATGGACAGACTGAAGATGAGGATGTAGAATGTTTCCCCCTTCCTGAACCAAAAGATCTGGTTTCAGAGGAAGACGCCAAGGAGGAAATTGGCAGAGACTGCGAAGCAGTGGATACCAATGGTTGTCAGGGCCAGTCTGGAGCTATGAGAACAGCCCTTGGTCTTTCATCCCTTATCTTCAATAATACTCTGAGAAGAAGAGGATGGAAGGCATAAACTGACAGAAGTGTCCAAGGGAAGGACAGAGTATCCACTCTCCAGGCCTTGCTGTGATGCTGTCTGGTGCAAAAAAAAGTGGTAGAAGGTGGTTGTCTGGGGAGGAGAAAAGATCCACCTGAAGAGTGGCCCAACACTGAATGATACTGTAAAAGACTGCTCTGTTCAATTACCATTCATGAGGATCCAGGGTCTGTCTGCTCAACTGGTCTGCCAAAACATTGAGTCTCCCTGGAAGAAACTGAGCTAGGAGATGCAGGCCCAAGGATGCTGCTATGAACCAGAGAATCATGCTCTGTCTGCACAGGGGGTAAGAGGGAGTCCCTTCCAGTTTGCTGATGTACCACATGGACTGTGGTGTGGTCTGTCCTGACAAGCAGAGGTCCTGGAGAAAGAAGATGCTTGAAAGCTAGTAAGGCTTGCTGAATTGCCATTGACTCCTTTAGGTTTATGTGCAGATGCATCTGCTGGGCGTTCCAATGTCCCTGTATGCATCTGCTATCCAGGTGAGCTCCCCAGGCGTAGTCCAATGCGTCCGTGGTAAGAACTTGAATGGCAGGAGGTGGGAGAAAAGGCATGTCCTTGTTTTTTAGGACAAGCTGTCGCTCACCATAGAAACTCTTGTCTGCAGACATGGAAGCAGAGGAAATATATCCAGGTCGTGTGTGTGTTGACACCAAAGGTTCTTGAGGTACCATTGCAATTTCCTCATATGCAGTCTTGCATATGGAATCATGAGAATGCAAGAGACAGTGTATCCCAGAGCTTGCAGGTATTTCCTTGCAGAGAGCTGGGACAGGCTTGCCAAATCCTTGAAGTAAACAAAGAGTTGCCTGGTTCTCCTGGGTGACATATATCATCTGGGCGGCTGTGTTCAGACTCGCTCCCAGGAATGTTATCTCCTTGGATAGCACCATTTTTGATTTTTTTTTCCACGTTGAGAGTGTAACCCAGAGAAGAGAGAAGAGTCTTTACAAATTCCAGATCTTAAACAGCTGTTCTTGAGAATTTGCTTGAATTAGTCATCTCCAAGTATGGATTAATCTGAATTTTCTTCTGCCTGCAAAAAGCAATGACTGGAGCTAGGCACTTTGTGAAAAGTCTGGGACACTTGTCATTGGTGATTCCATAGTCAGACACACTGACGTCCCGCTCACCAGAGTGAGTAAGGAGAAGGTCACAGTAAGCTGCCTGTCGGGCGCTAGAATCCGCCACATAACGCAAGCACTCAGGTCTCTCAACAGCAGGTACAAGTACGACTCAGTCATTGTCCACGCTGGTGTCGACGACCTGAGACGTACCTCCTTGGACTACATGAAAAGGGACATCGAGGAGCTCTCTGATTATGTAGCCCAGGCAGGTATGACCCTGACCTTGAGCAGTATCCGACCTTCACCTAGAATGATGCCACAATACAGTGATAAGATGATCAGCTTTAATAATTGGCTTAAATTCGTGTCATTCAAAGGGGATCCAATGTCTGTATGCCTGGGATGACATGCTGGACAAGCCACGCTGCTTCACAAGGGACGGCTTGCACCTGTCACCCCTGAGCTTCCGGATATTGGCAAAGGCTCTTGCCACCCCCATAGTGCCTTTTTAGGCAAGGCTCAAATTCTAAACCTACCACCCTAGAACACCAAAAGGAAAAAAACTAAGGGTAATGCTGCTCAATGCCAGAAGTCTCACTCTCAAGATGCACGCACTCGAGGCCCTTCTCAATATGGAGAACATCGATGTCTGTGCTGTGACAGAAACCTGGTTCAAGGCTCCTGAGAGCACCCCAGCACTAACCGGTTTCACCTCATATCATGCCCGGCCCCAAAATCCTGACAACACCAAGAAAGGAGGGTGTCCATATTCATAAAGGACACCCACACCTCAAGGTTGGTGGCAACCGCCGATGCATCGGAGACCATCCAGGTGCAATTAACCATAGGCAAGACTGCTCTGCAATTTGTAGCATGTTACAGGCCACCTCTCAAACTCGGGAACCTCACATGGCCTTCCTGAAAACATTGGAGGATAAATGTATCTCCAAACACCATCATACTAGGTGACTTCAACTACCCTAATATAGACTGGGAACACTACTCAAGCCCAAACACTCTAGCCCAAAGGTTCCTGGAGTTCATAAACTCAAATGCCATGGAACAACTAGTCACCATCCCCACAAGAGGAGAAAACATACTTGATCTCATCATCACGAACATGGGATCAAAATGTTCAACACCGGAAGTATACCCATCACTGGTAAGATCAGATCATAAACTAATCTCGCTGGAGGTCCTCATCCCGCCCCCACCTGAAACAAAAAAGACCACAGTGAAAAACTTCTCAAAAGCCGATTTCACACTTCTAAAAACTAGTGTGGTCTCCTTTAAGGCCCCTGAGTCAGTGGTAAACATTACTCAAACCGCTGAATCACTTACAAATGCCTTCTACCAGCACCTACAGGACTGCATGGATCAGGCAATCCCAAACAAAACTAAGACTCTCTGTACCAAAGGCAAGCGTCCAGTCTGGTGGACCCCAGCCATAAACAAGCTCTACAACAAAAGGAGGAAGCTACTACAAGATAGAGCAAAATCCTTGAAAGGTAAGACACCTTTGATCATTATAAGTAAAAACTAAGAGCTCTCATAAAATCATCCAAGGCAAATTTTGAGAGAAAAATCGCCAAGGACTCTAAAGACAATCATAAGGCCTTCTTTAGCTATGTTAGAAACCTAGGAGGAAACTCCCAGATATGCTCAGAATTAGTTCAAAATGATGTGAAAATTACTGAACCTACACACATTGCTAACATACTGGCTGACAGGTTCAGTGCAAACTTCTCCCCTCCCCCAAAAGGAGAGATATCTATTCCAGAGGATTGTAGCCCCCAAACATCTCCAACGCCCAGGTGAGAACTGCCCTCACTAAGGCAAAAACACAACATCCATGGGACGGATGGTGTCCCCGCTGTGTGCTTCATGAACTCAATGAGGAATTAAACCCACAGTTAGGACAGCTGTTTAATCTTAGCCTCACCTCAGGATACGTACTCCAAGGAGTGGCGCACGGCACTGTGGTCCCACTTCATAAGGGCGGTGCCTCCACAGACCCTGGAAATTACCGCCCCATTAGCTTGACAAGCCTTATCTGCAAAGCCATGGAGAGGATCATAATGGAACTCATAAATAAAGACATAGGAACTTGCAGACTTTGGATCCAACCCAGTTTGGCTTTGTCAAAGGCAGATCCTGCCTCTTAAACTTGGTTGACTTTTTGAGACAGTCACCAAGGCCATTGATGAGGGAAAGGCAGTCCATACAGCCTACCTCGACCTGGCAAAGGCCTTGACACACCCCACTCAGGTATCATCGAAAAACTCATCAGCTTGAATGTAAACCCATACATCACAAGATGGGTTGCAAACTGGCTAAGTGACAGAACCCACAGGGTCAGAGTTGCTGGAGCCATGTCAGACTCAAAGCCTGTCACAAGTGGTGTCCCACAGGGCTCAGTCCTGGGTCCACTCTTGTTCGGCATCTACTTTTCTGAAGTACAAGCAAACACAGGAGGGTTATGGCTGACAAAGTTTGCAGATGACTGCAAACTGGGCGCCATAGTCGAAAACATATCTGACACAGATATCCTCCAGAAGGGCCTCACAGAAACGGATAACTGGTGCCAGAGCCATGGCCTGAAGTTAAACGCCAAAAAATGCATAGTCATACCCTTCGGGAAAAAAGTACAGTTTTGTACCTACCATAAATGTAGATGTTCGAGGATTCCATTGCTGCAGTCCTGACTATTGGGTATAGTCCGCGTCCCAGTCGGCCCGAATACCAGAGTATAAGGCTGGCGTCGGTCAGGGCGCATTAGACTGGCGTCAGTGCGGCAGGGTACTAATCGCATGACCGGCGCCATATCCTCAGTCTTTTCTTGCCCCAGATGTCAGAAGACCCAAAAAGACAAGTCCCCAAAACAACCTGCACCAAAAACATGTATAATATATACAACAATATATACATATATACATAAAATATAAGCATGGAAACTCACCTACACAACCACCCCTAAACACAGAGGGGAAGGAGGGAGGGTAAATTGGACTGCAGCAATGGAATCCTCGAACATCTACATTTATGGTAGGTACAAAACTGTACTATGTTCTTCGTCTTCCATTGCTGCAGTCCTGACTATTGGGTAGAATCCCAAAGCAGAGGTAAGGGAGGCTGGCAAATTATAAAGTAGCAGGAGCTGACAACATGCCTTGTAAAACAGCTGTGGCAAAACCAGCCCTAGTCTTAGAGTATATAGGCAGGTGATAATGCCTAGAGAAAGTATGCACTGAACTCCAAGTAGCTGCTTCCAGAATATCCTTAGTTGCCACCCCTTAGAAATGCTGTTGAAGTGGCAGTAGCCCTAGTGGAATGAGGCCTAATCCCAGCTGGAACCTCTTTGCCATGATGGGAATAACAAAATGCAATGCAAAAGCCAATCCACCTAGAAATAGTTTGTTTTGACACAGGCTTGCCCTGTGAACCCAAAGCAAAAGAAACAAGTAACTGCTGAGACTGCCTAAAATTCTTAGTCCTGCTCAAATAATAACGCAATTGCCTGTGTACATCTAAAGTGTGCAAAATCTTTTCCCCTTTATTTTGAGGATCTGCAAAAACGTAGGCAAATGAATAGTTTGGTTTAAAGCCACACTAGAAACCACCTTAGGCATAAAGGAAGGATTAGTACGTAATGATACCCTGTCCTTATGGAAAATCAAAAGGGCTCTACTGCCATAAGGGCCTGCAACTCAGACACCCTTCTTGCAGAAGTAATAGCCAACAGAAAAGCAGTCTTCCATGACAAATATTTCAATTCAGCAGTAGCTGCAGGCTCAAAAGGTTGTAGAGTAAGTTTTTCCAACACAAAATTGAGATCCCAAGCAGGAGTAGGAGCTCTCATTGGGGTCTTATATTCTTTGCCCCTCTAAGAAACTGCTTGAACAAAGGATGCGAAAACAAAGGTGGGTCACAATCATAGTGAGCTGAAATTGCTGCAGCATGAATCTTTATGGAAGAGAAGGACAAACCTTTGTCCAATAATTCAGTAAGATATTGAAGAGCCACACTCAAATTAGGCTCTGAAATCTCCAAATTCTTTGCTGTACTCCAAAATAAAAATCTCTTCCATTTTTCGTACACTCTCCTAGTACTAGGCCTTCTAGCTTCCATAATCACATTTAAAACTTGTTGAGGAAGCTGAGACCTGCTGTGCTTCAACACAGAATATGCCAAGCTGTGAGATGAAGAGATTGAAGCTTGACATTGAGCAGATGACCGTCCTTCTGAGATAACAGATGAGGAATCAGAGGTAAAGGCCATGGAGGCTTCTTTACAAGACTCCGTGAAGTGGGTACCAGTGTTGCCGAGGCCAATCTGGAGCTATCAAAATCATCCTTGGCCTGTCTTGTCTGACCTTTAATAATACCTTTGGAAGAAGAGGCAGAGGTGGAAAGGCATAGACATGAAGGTTTTTCCAACTGAAAGACAGAGCATCCACTTTCCAAGCTGTGTGATGAAACCCCTTTGTGCAATACTTTGGCAGCTGGTGGTTTAGTGGAGAAGCGAACAGATCTATGTCTGGAGTTCCCCATGACACTGTCAATTTCTGAAATACATGAAGATCCAGTTTCCACTCGTGGGGATCCATGATTTGTCTGCTTAATACATCTGCTAGGGAGTTCTGTGCTCCTGGCAGAAACCTTGCCTGAAGAGTTAGTTGCAGGCTTAACGCAGTCTCCCATAAAATCATTGCTTGCCTGCATAGAGGATAAGAATGTGTTCCCCCTTGCTTGTTGATGTACCACATGACAGTTGTGTTGTCTGTTAGAATCAACACCTGCCCTGGAAGAAGTAACTCCTTGAAAGCCATCAATGCAAACTGGACTGCTAACATCTCCTTCATGTTGATATGTAGATGCTGTAGTCTGGCAGGCCACTTGTCTTGTATCCACTTTCCATTTAGATGAGCTCCCCAAGCAGTGTCCGAGGCATCTGTCGTTAAAATCTGACTCGCCTCTGGCCGGGTCACAGAGAGTCCCTTGTTTAGGTGACATTCCTGAGCCCACCACAAGAATTCCTTTTGAAGGCAAGGTATTATTTGAATGACAGTGTCCAAATCTTGGCAGTGCTGTGTCCATACATTTTGAGATACCATTGCAGCTTCCTCATATGCAGTTTGGCATTGGGAAGCACCAGAATACAAGATGCCATGAACCCTAATGCTTGAAGGACTGTCCTTGCAGTCAGCACAGACTGATGAGATAGTTGATGGAAGTAAAGTGACAGACTCTTTTGTTTGTCCGGGGTTAAAAGGCCATCTGGGCTGCTGTATTCAGTCTCACACCCAGAAAGCACATATCTTGAGAGGGTACTAGACTGGACTTTATTTCGTTCACAGAATACCCTAGGCATCTTAGCACTGCTATGACATATTCCAGATGCTGTAGAAGGTCTTCCTTTTCTTGAGCCAGAATCAGGCAGTCGTCCAAGTAAGGATAGATTTGAATGCCTTGAAGCCTGAAGTAAGCTATCACTGGAGCCAGAACCTTTGTGAATACTCTGGGCAGTAGATAAGCCAAAGGGCAATGCAGAGAACTGATAATGAAAATCTCCAGTTCGAAACCGCAGATACTTTCTGCAACTTAGCCTTATAGGCACATGAAGGTAAGCTTCCTTGAGATCCAAAGTTACCATCCAGTGATCCTTGCCCAGCAGAGGTAACAGTTGCTGTAACGTCAACATCTTGAACTTGGGAATGTCCAGATAAGTGTTGAGGATAGATAAATCCAAAATTGGTCTCCACGTGTTCCCCTTCTTTGGTACTAGGAACAGGCAAGAATAAAATCCGAAGCCCCTTTCTGATACAGGGACTGGCTGAATGGCCCCTATCTGGAGTAACTGAGAAACTTGCTTGTGAGCCTCTTTTCTTTGTGGAGGAGGAACATCTGGCATGCCTTTGAAACGGGGCATTGTGTGGAAATAAAATCTGTAACCGTGATGAATGATATCCAGCACCCATCTGTCTTGAGTGATTAAATCCCAATTTTCTTTGAAAAGAGACAATCTTCCTCCCAAAGGAGCTGCCAGACGAGAATCCACTGGCAGCTGAAAAGGCAGGTCATTGGGTCTGCTTACGAAAGGACTGACCCCTGCCCTCACCAGAAGTCGGAGCAGGTGAACTCTCTGATCTAGGCCTAAATGAACCTTGAGCCCTGCCCCTACCACGTCTAGACCTACCCCTAGACTGGGAACCATAAGCAGGATATGTCCACCCCTTAGCAGGCCAATTTCTACTAAACTTGGAGGCTGCACCTGCAAAAAATCTTTAACAGTCTGCATAGACTTAGCTTTGTCTTCCATTTTCTTTAAGACTGCTTCCACAGGCGGTCCAAACAACACATCAGACTGTAAAGGAGCATCCAAAATCCTGGTCTTAACATGCTCAGCTAAATTCTGATCCTTCAACCAGGCATGTCTGCGAAGAACAGAACTAGTAGCAGCCACCCTCGAGGAGGCCTGAACAGCATCAAAACCACACTGCAAAGAATGCTTACCCACTTGTTCAGACACATGAACCAAATCCAGCAATTCTTTACACTCAATACCTTCCGCCAAAGCATCCACCTTAGATTTCAATTGTGAAAGGAGATAATTCTGATATTTTAGCATGTGAAACTGACAATTCAATGCCCTCATGGCTAGAGTGGAAGAAGTATACACTTTCTTACCCCACCTATCCAAAGCCCTTGCCTCTTTATCAGAAGGTACAGGATTTTTAACCACAGAAGCTTTAACACCTTTAGGCCCCTGAGAAATAGTTTCTGGGTCCGCCCTAGGACTCTTAAACAAATACTTATGAGCTTGGGCACCCTATAATACCTATCAGGCTTAACAGGAGCAGGAGGCAAGGAGTCAGGGTTCAGGAAGCCTCTGCAAAACATCCTCCACCACATTCAACACAGGAGGAATAGCTAAGGGCCTATGCTGGGGTAAAACAAGAATTCCCTAAGCCTTTTCCTGGAATCAGAGTAATCCTGGCCTTCCCATTTAAAGTGCTCCCTCATGGAGTGAAGAGTCTCTGAAAATGAAAAATCCTCTGGAGGAGAAGCTGTAGGAGTGGAATCATCCACATCAGAATCAGAATAAGTAGGAAACTCTTGTAAGTCTTCCACAGAAGACTCTGAAGCCTGTGAACACTGTTCAAAACTATCAAACTCCTGTTCCACCCTAGGCCCCTTATCACTCGGGGACATAGAACCTCTAATCAGAGTAATCAAATCTTCAGCCATTTTAAGCATATGTTTCTTAGGCACAGAGCCCGAAATGCTAGGAGAAGCCCCACAGAAGCTGAACTTGGCCTACCTCTAAAAGAAGCTTTGGCAACAGAAGGAGAGGCCCTAACTACCTTGGGAAGAGAGGGAAGAACAGTTACCTCAGAAGCCCCTCAGCCTGGCCTACCTCCTGAGAAGGCACATCCTGTAACAATAAAGTATCCGCCTGAGACTCCACGGAGACTCCTGGCAAAACCTCTGGCTCCACTGAGCCTACTAAAGAACCGGCGTCCGGGACTGCGGTTCCTCACCCCTAGGCTTCACTGTTTTGTCCTTGCACTTCTTGGATGAAGCGGGCCGGAGCATCCGGCGGCATATAATTGCAACGCTTTCCAAACACTAACCTAGCACAATCTAGCCTCCTCTTAATAGTGCGCTTGTTAAATCTAGCACAAGAGCGGCAACCAACAACGTCGTGCTCAGGCCCTAAACAAGGTATACACAATGTATGATAATCCCTATGCGGTATCTGCTTCCCACAAGAAATACAGTTATTCACTTTTTCTGACATCCGGTTAAATACTGAGGCAAAAAAAACAAAATGTTCCCCAATGGGGTTACTTAGCCAACTCTGTTTCGGTCTGAAACTCCGGTTTCGGAAAATCTCAGAACGCCAACCTGCACTCGCAAAATTGCTTCTGCATCGGACCATGCGGCAAAAGACTGAGGATATGACGTCGGTCATGCGCATTAGTACCCTGACGTACTGACGTCAGTCTAATGCGCCCTGACCGACGTCAGCCTTATACTCTGGTATTCGGGCCGACTGGGACGCGGACTATACCCAATAGTCAGGACTGCAGCAATGGAAGACGAAGAACATCAAGATTACCCCTTGCTACCATATAGGTGGCAATCCACTGAGCACAGAAAAAGTCATCAGGGATCTGGGGACCCAAGTTGACAGTAGCCTTTCGTTTGACACTCATGTTGCTAAAGTAGTTAGAAAAACCTTCTATATCGCCCACCTGATCATGAAGGGATTCACATCTAGATCAAGGGAGGTCATCGTCCCCCTGTACTCATCACTCATTAGACCTATGATTGAGTACAATGCCCGTTCGAATGTATCTGACCAGACACCTGCTGCAGCTTGAAAGGCCCCAAAGTTCCTCACCAAAAGGATAAAGGGTCTCAAAAATATGTCTTATGCTGCCCGACTGAAAGAACTCCAGCTCTATTCAGTCTCATACCGCTTGCTCAGAGGTGACCTGTGCCTGACATATAAGGCCATGTCAAACCCAGATTTGATGAATATGCTTCACCTCAAAAATCTAGATCCCTCAGAACCACAAGGGAGACTTAAACCTTGACACGGTTATAAATAGAACGTGCTGGAGGGACAGATTCATCACCCAGAGACTCCCTATGCTGTGGAACAAAATCCCGGTACATGTGAGGCAGAGCACCTCGCTGGCCTTGTTCAAGAGGAATCTTGACCAATGGATGGGAGATCGCAAATATACCCCAGGGATTACTTCAGTGTCACTGCTTGACAGAGGCACAGAAAAATGATAGGCATAGTTTTTATTCAAACTAAAGGGGTGGCGAAAGCCACATGACTATGGGCTAGGCTTATAAATGCCCTTGGGCAGATAGCCTAGTATGAACCTATGAACCAGTAGATAAGCCAAAGGGCAGTAAAGAGAATTGATAATGTTGCTTGCCCACTCTGAAACAAAGGTATTGCCTGCAACTTTCCCTGATAGGGATGTGCAGATAAGTTTCTTTGAGATCCAAAGTTACTAGCCAGGAGTCCTTGTCTAACATTGGTAGCAACTGATGCAGAGTGAGCATTTTGAACTTGGAATTACCAATAAAGCGTTCAGAATGGATAGATCTAGGATAAGACGCCAGGTACCTTCTTTTTTTGGAACTACAAAAAGTCTGGAATAGACGTCCTGGCCTACCTGCTGAGCAGGAACTGATTCTATTGCCCCCCAGACGCAACAGAAACATTTTCTTTTCTACTTCTGTCCTTTGGGTACTGGAAAGGTGTGGAAAGAAAACTTGTGACCTAGTGATACAGTTCTGAGTACCCATTTGTCGTCTGTGATGGTGGCCAAGACATTTGCAAAAAAGGCCAACCTTCCCCCAAAGGATTCTCCAGGCAAGCAGGAACAGGCAGAAGTTGGACAGTCATTGAGAATGTTTGGATTGAGATGTAGGCTTAGAACTGTCCGCCTTGGAAGTAGTAGCATGCCAAAGCTTAGACCTGAGGGGTAGCCACCTGCCCCCTAGAAGTTTTGTACCCTCTAATCCTAGAGCGGTTCTGTCTGCTGCTATCAGGAAACATCCAACTCTTAGAAGGGTAATTCCTGCTGAAACGAGGAGGTTGAACTTGCAGAAAGTCTGTTTGCACAGACTTGGCCTTATCCTCCATCTTTTTGAGTACTTCCTCTGCTTTGCTGCCAAAAAGACTGTCCTTATGTAAAAGGTTCATTTAAAAGCTTAGACTTGACAGGCTCTGGAAGGGGCTGCTCCCGGAGCCAAGAATGCCTTCTGAGAACAGATCCAGTAGCTGTAGCCCTGGAGGCTTCTAGAATGTCAAAACCACAATGTAAAGAATGTTTATTGACAAGACTGGCAGAATTCAGCAAATCCTGCATATCCTTACTCTGCCAAGAGGCACACTTGCAATCTTTGACTTAATAGCCTCCAAAGGTGTGCTGCTAATACTTAAGCATATGAAAAAATCAGTTAGTAGACCTAATAGGAAGAGTGGCAGAGGTATAAACTTTTTTTTACCCCACCTATCTAGGTTCCTAGATTCCCCATTGGAAGGAACAGGATTCTTGGTAACAGTGGTCTTAACTCCTTTAGGCCCTTGAGAAATACCCTCTGGTCAGCTAGCGGATTCCTAAAAAGAAACAAATGAGAATCAGGGACTCTACAGTACCCGTCAGGTTTCCTGGGAGCAGGAGGAAATGAACTTAGAGTAAAGGAATGTTCCAGAAAAACATCATCAACCACTTCCAACACTGGAGGACTAGCCAGAGGCTTATGCTGAGGCAAATCCAAAAACTCCAATTATCCTTTCCTTAGATTGGGGATAATCCTGACTTATTCTCAGGGAGCATTTTAAATGAGGAATTTAAAGTATCACCAAAAGAGAAATCCTCTGGAGGAGAAACAGAAGGAATGGATTCCTCTGCATCTGAATCCTCAAAAGGAAAAAAAAAAACACTTCCTGTTCATCAGCAGAAATGCTTGAAGTATCAGAACTTGATTAAGACAAAGCCTCAGGGAGACATCCTTACCCCTTTTTGAAGGAGGAGGCTGTAAACCCCCAATAAGAATCAAAAGGTCATCAGCCATTTTAACCATTTGAGAATGAGGGGAACGAGAGGAAACTGGAGCCCGTTTCTTCACAGGCTTAAGACTGGAAGATTTACCTGCAAGTCTGAAGGACTCGGGAGGCCTGGCAACTGCCAAAGTAGTGGCAGAGGTTGTCTGTATGAGCTTGCTGTCCGAATGAAGAACAGAAGCCTCGGACATCGGAGCCAGCTTAGCGGCTCCAGATCCAGCTGAAGAAGCAACAAAGTGGAAGATCAGAAGACAAAATGGAAGCCAGAGGCCCGAGGAACTCTGAAATGGTCTCAATCGAGGAACTCTGAAATGGTCTCAATCGAGGCCTGCGGTTGAAAATCCTCGGACTGCAGGAGCTGCATAGGCGACTCACTGGACTCACTGGCTACTGCAGGACTGACGACCAACTTATCTGAAGATTTCACCTTCTGAAGCCTGTCACGGTCCTTGTCCTTACGCTTCTTAGGGATATCCGAAGACCAGCGGATGCCATACCGACAAACTTAGGCCACACTCCAAAATGCTTAGCCCGACGACAAATAGTATGCGGACTAAAGGAAGCAGAGAGGTCACAATTAGGAATGTCGTGGTCATGGCCTAAACAAATAATACAATAGGAATGAAAATCTCTATGGGTAATCTGCTTTTCACAGGTAAGACAATTATTGACTTTTTCTGACATTTGTTGAGGCAAGAAAAGAGGATCCCCAATGGGGTACTCAGCTGTAGATTACTTAAATTTTGTAGTCTGAAACCAAAAAGGTAAACTGCCAACCAGCACGCATGCAAAAATGTTTCTGCTTCGGGCTCCGTGGCAAGGAAGACTGAGAAAGGGACATCAGCTGCCTCCTTTTGTATCGGACATCCGGACGTCCTTTACAACCAACGGCAGCCAATGTCATACTTACTTACCTTTGGTATTCTGGCCGATCGAGGGCTACCGGGAGCTGGATAACCCATTAGGGGTTAGGACTGCAACAGTGAAACATGATGAACATCCCAATAATATTGCTGATTTTTAGTCTTTGGGAAGAACAAGTGTTTTTGTCAGTTAATTTGCAAGACTTGGCAAATGGTTCATTCAGCCACTTTATAAACAAAAAACTGATGTGCCTTTCTCTTGCAGGTTACTTACAAGCTCAAGGTTACCATCCTTCATTATTTTGTTTCACCTTATATGCATACTCCTGTAATGACTGGTAATTTAATTCTATTTGACTGCGTTCACATTTTCCTTTCATTTGAATACTCCACTAGCACTTCAGAGATAAAGTCTTCTTGCCACAGTATAACA
This sequence comes from Protopterus annectens, assembly GCF_019279795.1. Lineage (NCBI taxonomy): Eukaryota > Metazoa > Chordata > Ceratodontiformes > Protopteridae > Protopterus > Protopterus annectens. The sequence goes on along the minus strand of NC_056728.1, from coordinate 186,045,172 downwards.
CTTCTTTTAAAGAACAAACAGTTTGAGAAACATTTGTATCTAGCATGTTCAGTTTTACATACAAAGAAATTATGTTCTTACCATAACGTTCCATCTGTGTTGTCCATTTTCATTCTTCCTCAACCTGTGGGTCTCTGATCTGACTCAGTTTCCCAAGCTAGGACATTCAAATTTTGAGCTCCTCCTATCCTACCCAATGCCTCATTCCCACAGACTACCTCAGATCAAGTTTGCTGAAACCCTATATATGCCAAAAATGTCATCAATAGACACCCTTGACCAAAAGGCATGAGAAGTTGCCATGGACCTCGTAGAATGAGCTTTGAGATTTGGCCCAGTAAGGGCATGCTTTTGAAAGAGCAGACAAAAGAAATATAATCTTTCAAGCATTTGGCCAGAATAGGCTTGATAACAGCTTTCCCCTTTCCTCACACCTAAATAAGATACAAGCAGCTGCTCAGATTTTCTGCAAGATTTTGTTCTGTCCATGTAAAAACATAGTTGTCTATGAACATCAAGACAACAGAGCGAGTACTCTCCTTTGTTTTGAAAATTGGGAAAGAAAACAAGAAGATTAATAGACTGATTGAAATTGTTTTCTGTTGCCATTTTACGCAAAAAAGACAAGTTAGTACCCAGAGTTACTCCATCTTTGTGAAAAATTAAATAAGGAGATTTAGAAGAAAGTGTTTGCAATTCTGAAACTCTTCTCACTGAGGTGATACCCACCAGAAAAACTGTTTTCCACGAATGAAATTTCAAGTCTACCTTAGCAGCAGGTTCAAAAGAAGAAAGGACTAAAGTTTGTAAGATCATGGTCAGATCCCAAGGAGGAGTTGGATCCTTAAATCGGTGTGTGTGTGTGTGGGGGTGGGTGGGGGGGGGCAAAACATACCTTTCAGGAACATTTTGCAAAGTTTAGATGGGGCTAGAGATGACAAATTTTCTCCAATATGAAAATTAGAAATGGCTGCTAGTTGAACTTTTACAGTTTACCACTGTGGAAAAGGAAAGCCAAAAATCCAAAACTTTTGAAATGGGAGCAGTAAAAGGATCTATTTGTTCCTGTTCAGCCCATATGGAAAACCTCTTCCAGTTACTCTTGTAGATTTTTCTGGTGAAGACTTGTGGGTGAAGATCAAATTGTTTTTCGGACTGGGGATGAAAGCCTGGAATGTCTTATCTTCGGAATTGGAGAAACCATGTGGTTAATTTCAGTCCTGCGAGATCCAGGTGAGTGTGCCCTGAGGGGTGAGACAGTACATCTGGAACCAGCTCCACAGACACTGGAGGGCAAATTAGAGGAGACCAAAGAAAGATGAACCAGACAAAGCCAAAACGTTTCTAGCTATTTCTCTATGCCTAATGAGACACTGCACATAATTCCTGCCATGAGGGGCACTCGCCCTTGTGGTGGTTGCTCTATATGTTTCTGTGTTACAAATTTTAAGAAAATAAATGGTATTAAGTTTTCTCCTGGTGGTAGCTTTTCATGCAACAGTGAAGGGATAATATCTGCTCTCAGCTGCCACTGTAAATTATTTTATATAGGAGAAAGCAAAAGGAAATTTAAAGAAAGAATACAGGAACATATAAGAGATATAAAGAATGGTAAAAATAAGTAATGTTGCAATGCATTTTAACAGTTCATAACACTGATCATGCTTTATTACAAGCTTCTGTTTTAGAGCAAGTTTTTATGAATGGTGAAATATGTGATATTAAGGACAAACTTCTTTGTAAAGAATCTGTTTAGGTTTTAAAATTCAATACTATGGTACCTGTAGGCTTAAATTTAGAGATTAATTGGAAACAATTACTATGTAATTGAATAATTAATGAATGGTCAAAAACAAAAAGTTCACTGCTATCCAACCAGGTAAATGCTCCGTAGCTATACTTCTACAAAATCCAAAGTAATAAAAAAAATATATAGTAAGAACGGAACAAAAGCGGAGATGTAAAATACAATGATGTTCTATTCTTCAAGACAAAAAAGGATAAGTGCGCTTTCGCTTATAGCTTCATCAGATCCATAAAAAAATCATTCACTCACAACATTTTATACACAGATTTAAAAAGTAAATAACCAGAGTTCTACATCAATTAATGCCTTAAAGGTGCAACGTGTACCAGTAACATGTACTAGTTGGGTTAATTCTCTAAATAATACATAAATATATAAATATTCAAAGCATATATAAAGGACACAATAAAAGATGTATATACATATATATATATATATATATATATATATATATATATATATATATTCATATCATGTACATATTCATTATGTTGCATGTACTATGTTGATTTTGTGCACTGGTTTTTAGATTATGTTATTATTTCTAGAATGACAATTACATGTGTAAATGCATATACTTAGTACATGTATTTTATCTGTACATACATCTTTTATTGTGTCCTTTATATATGCTTTGAATATTTATATATTTATGTATTATTTAGAGAATGAACCAACTAGTACATGTTACTGGTACACGTTGCACCTTTAAGGCATTAATTGATGTAGAAGTCTGATTGGTTATTTACTTTTTAAATCGGTGTATAAAATGTTGTGAGTGAATGATTTTTTATGGATCTGATGAAGCTATAAGCGAAAGCGCGCTTATCCATTTTTGTCTTGAATAGTAAAACATCATTGTATTTTACATCTCCGCTTTTGCTCCGTTCTTACTATATATATTTTTTATTACTTTGGATTTTGTAGAAGTATAGCTACGGAGCTTTTACCTGGTTGGATAGCAGTGAACTTTTTGTTTTTGATTATTTTATTTCTTTTTATTGCTGCTGTCACCTGGAGTGGGAATATGCAGGCACCTGCAAGCGTTGAACTGGACTATAACCCTGAGAAAAGGGGCAGAACTACTAATGCCCTACAACAGAGATTCTCTCAGTACCTGGACTGTGCCAAAACTGCGTTTTGGCAATTCGAATTACCTTCTAACGCTGATGACATAGGTAATGCGACCGTTGACCTGGATAGGATGCAGAAAGCACTCGACGAATTAGAACGAGATTTTCTACACCTTAAACTGCTCCAAACGCAGAGACTACTTTCAATTCTGCCTTGATAAGAAAATCATACCAAGGGGACTGCGTGTCTTTAATATGCCGAGTCAAGGAGCCTATTACCCGGAGCTTCTTACACGCTGGCAGCAAATTAATTTAGAGGTGAGTTGCAAGTATTTGCAGCTTCTCATTGATTTTTTCAGGCCTGAAGAGGCGCGTCTCATAGATGCTATTAGAGTTAAAAAACAGTTCATCCTTGACAATTATACGCATGCAGCGATACAACCGCTTTTTGAAAGCCTGCTTGATGGTGTAGCGGCTTTTGAACGTAAGATGCTGCACCAGAAAAGGAACAAGATTCAGAGAGACATTAATGATTTTAAACTGGGTCACGTCTTCACGTGGCCCAGACATGGACAAAATACAATTATAGAAAATTCTGTGACTACTATGAAACAGTGTAATAATGTGACTAGTTCTATGGGAAATGCTGACCTGAATGTTGATAATATTGCTACTATAGAACTTGTTAGTAACATTACAATGCGACTAGTGGACATATGTGCCCTACTGTACCTTTAGAGGAACTTTTGACGACAGTAGATAATCCTGCAATTGAACAAAATAATTCCACAGTATTTAATGATATGGCTTCAGTACCTGATATAAATGTAAATCATGCTCAGGAAACAAGTAATTTATATCCTGAAGTTCAGATAGTCAAGAAATTACCTACCTCTATGATAGATAGTACACAAGCAGTGGTGAGACCAAAAATTTTGAATGGTAGTAGATCTAGCAACCATTCATCTGAAATAAGTGAGGAATTTTCTTTTCCTCTACCTGTCCGTATGGACAGGGGCCCGCGACGAGCACGCTCACCGAGTCGCAGAAGGCAGAAAAGGAAACACTCAGGAGAGCTTACCTCACATCAAACCCTCAAAAAAATGTGGTGCAAGGGGAACAGTCACTAGTATGTAACAGTTCTTCATACATACTTTCTGCAGCTGAAGAAAGCTTGCTAAATAAAGGGCTGAATTTTATACCAAAGACTTATAGTAATCTTACGGACACCATTACTGATTTAAAAACTTTCTGTAGAAATGTTATGTTAAAACTAATATACAAGAACACATTAAGTGATAGGAATGCACAAACAGTTACTTTTAGTAATTTGAGTTGCTACGTTCCACAGAATCATCCATTAGTGGATGCATACTTGAAGCTGACAGAGGAAGAACTATTTAAATACTATGATGATAGCGCTATACATAAGTATTATGGTGTAGATAACTTGAAAAGACATGAAAGAAAATGTTTGAAATGCTTACAGTCAGAAACCTCCATTACAATCAGACCTGCTGATAAGGGAGGCAGAATAGTAATTATGGATTCTGATAAATATATAATGTCTATGAATAAACTATTGAATGACAGATTTTATATAGTTATTTCTAAGGAAGAAGTACACTCTACCATTAGATATGTTACAAATACAATAATCAGACATACATCAATCTGGTCTGATAACGAAGGAAATATTTGATTATCTCATAGTTAAGAATCCGCTTATACCACAGATTCAAGGCCTCCCCAAAATTCACAAAAACATGGGTGAACCACCGACGAGACCCATTGTTGCTGGGGGTGGATGGGTGACTGAGCATCTCTCGGTCTATGTTGAGAAATACCTACATCCTATATTAGCTAAGAGCAAACATGCTCTGAAGGACACTAAAACTTTTCTTTTAGACCTTTATGAATGCCTCAAAGATGCTACCAATATGGATGAATTTATTTTGGTAATGTTGGACATACAGTCACTCTTTACCATCATTCCTAATCATATAGGTATTCAATATATTGCAGACTATTTGCATGAGAATAGTGATTTTACCTTAATACAGATAGATTTATTAACACACTTCTTAGAACTAGTATTAGAAAACAATCTATTTATATTTCATGATACTATCTATAGGCAACAGGATGGTGTTGCCATGGGGATCCCATGTGCCAACACTTATGCCAACATGTTTTTGGCGCAGTGGGAAGAGACTACCCTATTTATGCTTGAGGAATTTAAGGCACGTAGTCTTTTATCGACGTTTCGTCGATGACCTTTTCATTTTATGGAAAGGGAGAGATGATGAGTTAGATACTCTCTTTGGAAAAAATGAATGAGCTAACAGACTACCTTAAATTTACTATGAAGAGTTCTTGCTCGAGAATAGATTATCTTGACTTGTATATAGAAAGGTTACCCAATGGATTATTTAATACTGGTGTGTACCGTAAGTCATGCTATCGGAATAGCCTATTAATGAGATCTAGTATGCACCCTCCCCATATATTTAGAAATATCATCAAGGGTCAAGGGATGAGAGCTTCCAGGCTAAACCCCTCCAATGATGGATTCTTGGAGGAATTGGATAGTCTAAGACAGAAATTGCTGGATAGGGGATACAACAGATACGAGATAGATGAGCATCTAACAGCAGCAGCTGGCTGTAGAGATGATGCAGCTGCACCATACTTTGGACCGAGATTGAATCTCAATAGAGAGAAGCATATTTATGGTAATCCCATTGTGAAGGTTCCCTTCTTCTATACTAGTGATAGAACAGAATTATATAACATTATTCATAAGAACTGGTCCATCTTACAAGTAGATGGGGAAATAAGTAAGATTGTAGGTGAACATCCACATTTTTTATACCGTAATAAAATGAACCTCAAGAGGATGCTTGGTTATCCTAGGGACAAATATGTACCCTCTGATGATGGTCATACAAAACCCTGTGGGCATTGTAATTTTTGTATACACATAGATCAGAGTAAGAGCTTTTTCCATCCTAACCTGCATAGAGAGTTTAGAACTTCAGCCATCGCTGATTGTATGACATCTCATCTTGTCTATCTAGCTGTATGCCAGAAATGTTCTTCATTTTATGTTGGTAAAACCAACAGACCCTTTAGGAATAGAATACGTGAGCACATTTATCATAACAGGAAACATCTGGCGCATAATGCTCTAGCCAAGCATATTATGCAAAATGATGAAAGTCATACTTTTTTATTTCGAGCCTTAGAAGTTATCCCACCAAGTATACGAGAAGGGGACATCAGGAACCATACTGAATCTAGGGAGAACAAGTGGGTTATTATGTTAAGGGCTGATAGAGGAGCAGGACTTAATGAGAGGGCATCTATAAAACCCTCATTGAGAAAACGTTGTAACATTAGATACTTTTAGGTACATAATTATGGACACACTATATATATATATATATATTTCTTCTGATATATTTCACTCCATTCATTTATTCACTGTATGATTCGACTTTTTATATATATATAAATATATATATATATATATATATATATATATATATATATATATATATATATATATTTTTTTTTTTTAAACATTTTATTTATATATATATATATATATATATATATATATATATATATATATATATATATATATATATATATATTCATATTTATATATTTTTATATCACGTACATATTCATTATGGTACATGTACTATGTTGATTTTGTGTATTGGTTTTTAGATTATGTTATTATTTCTAGAAGGACAATTACATGTGTAAATGCATATACTTAGTACATGTATTTTATCTGTACATACATCTTTTATTGTGTCCTTTATATATGCTTTGAATATTTATATATTTATTTATGTATTATTTAGAGAATGAACCAACTAGTACATGTTACTGGTACACGTTGCACCTTTAAGGCATTAATTGATGTAGAACTCTGATTGGTTATTTGCTTTTTAAATCTGTGTATAAAATGTTGTGAGTGAATGATCTTTTATGGATCTAATGAAGCTATAAGCGAAAGCGCGCTTATCCGTTTTTGTCTTGAAGAATAAAACATAATTGTATTTTACATATCCGCTTTTGCTCCGTTCTTACTATATATATATTTTAAATTAATGAATGGTGTTATATAAAAGTCTGTGTAAAGCTGTGTGTTTTGTATTACTCCTGGAAGGCTGGAAGCCAAGGCGCTAGAGTTTTGAGTTTTTTTATTAAACCTGTGTTTGGGCTATGGCCAGTTGTGGATTTCTTTTAACCTTGCTCTCCAACCTGCATGCTTTCTGCAGGAATCTGGGAATTGGAGGAAAAGTATAAAGTAGACCAAAGACCAAGCATGGATTACAGCATCTCTTGTTGACTGTCCCGGAGGGGGGGGGGGGAATCAGGGCAAAGTAGTTGAAGGGGGATGCAAACAGATCTCAGTAGGGTTGACCCCATTTGAGGAAAATCATATTTGCCACGGACTGATTCAGATACCACTCATGAGGCATCAAATGAACTCAGCTGAGCCTGTCCGCTACGATGCTGGACTCCCCCGAAATGTGTGCTGCAGTTGGTGGAGTTCATCCATTGTCACACACTCACTGCTTCTTGACACAGTAGGTAAGATCTTGTTCTTTCCTGTTTTGTTAATGTATCAGACTACGGACATTGTCTGACTGTACTGCAATTTTCCCTACAGGAAGAAAGTTGTAAAGTGCTTGCAACACTAGAAGGACTGCTCTCATCTCTAGGACATTGATATGCAATTTGGCCTTTTGAGAAGTCCACATACCTTGGACCATCCAACCCAGAAAATGCTGCCCACCCCATCTGGAAGGCATCCGTGGGCAGCATGGCTTTGGGAAGGTGAATAACAAACGGCTGTCCCTGCATAACCTATGAGGAATGAAGTCACCAAAAAAAGGGAGAATTTGCATACTCGTGATAGTTTAACTGTAAGGTGTTAAGTGATGCTTATGTAATGACCACTGGACTGGTAGTGTCCAGTGTAAGAATCTCAAGTGTAAGCATGCTATAGGTAACAGAGTTATTGTGGCAGCCATTGAGCCCAAAGCCCTGAGCACCAGATTTGCCGTGTGGGCTGGTATAGCCAGAGTCTGTTTGATATGTAGCTGTATATCTGGGATCCTGTCTGGTGTGAGGTAGGCCTGGGTTGATGTGTCCAAACGTGCTCCTATGAAATCTGTGTTTTGTACCAGTTCCAACTGAGACTTGTATGTATTGATCATTATGCCAAGAGCAGAAGCTAGCTGTAACAGGTAATTCCTTGCTTGAATGAGTAGATGCCTGGCTGGAGCAGTTAAGAGCCAGTTGTCTAGATATGGAAACACATGGAATCGCCACAGCCTCAGATACACTGACACTACCGCTATGCATTTGGTGAACACCCTGGGGGCTGTGGTGAGACCAAATGGAAGCAATCTGAATTGGTAATGGCTGGCTCCCAGCCTGAAATGAAAGTACCTTCTGGAGCGTCTGTCCATTTTGATGTGGTAGTATGCATCCTTCAGGTCTATAGAGCTCATCCAGTCATCCATTCTCAAGAGGTAAAGTGGATTGAAGACCATCCGGAATTTTGAATTCTTTACAGATTTGTTCAAGGATGTCAGGTCAAGGATCAGACTCTGATCCCCTGTCTTTTTTAGTACTAAAAAGAATCTTGCGTAAATGCCCAATCCGATTTTGTTGGGAGGGACCTCCTGGATGACTTTTTGTAGCAGTTTTGGTTTGGGGTTTTCCGAAAAGGGAATTAAGTATCCTCTGGATACCATCTTTAGCACCCACCAGTCATTGTTGAGGACTGCCCAGGCTTCTGGTTGCAAGGAAAAGCATCCCTTCCAACTGCCTCCAAAGAAGGAAGGCAGGCAACCCTTCAGAAGAGCTGGAAGGGTGTGTCTGAGAATCTCGAGACCCAGAGTTCTGCGGACCTCCTCTGCCATGGGGACAGTGTCTCCCACTATAACAGTCACCCCCTCTGTCTCTGGGGAAAAAGTCTCCCCAAGATTCCTGAAAAGGACTCAGATTTCTTGAACCACAATTTTTCCCCCATGCTGGTTCCTGGAGAAAGACCTTCATGGGGTAGAAAAATTGCTTCCAATGGCAGACAAGGTCTTCCCATCTTTCTCCCGACAAGAGACAGTGTGTCTCTGACTGTTGGGCCAAACAAAGACGATCTGTCAAAGGGTGCCTTGAAAGGTTCTGTAAAGTCGCAAAGACGCATTCAGGTGTGGTGCTAACAGTAGTGCACAAACTGGCTGCCCTGCAGACACCCCCTGCAGCATGGGAAATCAATCTCATGGATGCATTAGATATAGAGTGTAGAATGGCCACTCTGGAAGAAAAGGTCTTCTGTTCCTCAGCAGATATGGACTCTGGGGTAGAGCTAGTAAGTTCTTTGACAAGATCCTTTTGTAGCCTTGTAAAGTGGGGTAAGTAGTTTAACGCTCTCAATGTAAAGGTAGCCGAAGAGTAAACTCTTGCAACTTGACAGGAACCTTAAGTAGAACCATAACTGGAGCTCAGTACAAAGGACAGAGGTGTCCTGAAGTAGCTCATTCCTCCAGAAGTGAGTTATGAAACCTGGAGGGGGATGGTGGGTGGGAAGTTGACAAATGAAAATGACAACACACATGGAACATTATGGCAAGTACATAAACTTCTTTATCTGATGTTCTACTTTCATCCTCTCCTCAACTAAAGGGACAGAGTCCCCAGCTACATAAATTCCTGGGCGGACTTTAAGGAAGGACATTCCTGAGTATGGTTGAGCCAAAGGCTGCTCTTCCTCTCCAGATCAAATCTAGTTTGTAATGAGTGATAAAGGTATGAAGAGTTGACCAAGTTGCAGCTGTACATATACTGTCCACAGAACCTCTAGACCAGAATACAAAAGTTGCCATAGATCTGGTTGAAGGAGTCTTTAATGGTTTTGGTAAGGAATTAGTCAGTTAATGTTAAAGGAGATGCAGTTTGTCAGCCATCTATCTAAAGTTACCCCTGTAACAGATTCACCTAATTTATAATTTGCAAAGTAAACGTATAACTGATCAGTGTTTCTAATCTCTTTTGTTCTGTCTAGATAGAAACATAAAACAGTCTATAAACATAGACTATGTGGAGCATAGATTCCCCTTTATTTGTACATTGTGTGCATAATACTGGCAAGTTAATGTTTGATTCTGACACCACCTTAGGAATGAAGGAAGCATTAGTACATAATGTGACCCTATCCTTATGGACAAATCAAACATGGTGGCTCAGAAGAGAACACGAAGTTCTGAAATTCTTCTAGCATATGTAATTGCTACTAAAAAGCACAGTTTTCCAGGTTAAAAATTTAAGATCACATTTATCTGCAGGTTCAAAGGGAGAGTCTATTAAGGCTTGTAGTACCAGATTTAAATCCCGTGGTGGCATGGGGTTTATATACTGGGGTCTTTGCAGAAGAGTACCTTTTTAAAATACTTTGCACAGTTTAGAGGAAGCCAGGGAAGAATTTTGAAATCCCACATGAAAGTTAGAGATTACTGCGAGGTGAACTTTAACAGCACATGAGCTAGCACCCTCCTTAAACTCACTAAAAATTCTAGAACAGAATGAATTGGAGCGGAGAAGGGGCCATCAGATTCTGTTCTGCCCAACAAACAAACCTTCTCCATTTACTCCTGTAGAGCTTCCTAACAGAAGGTTTATAGGAAGATAAAAGTATGGAACGAACAGGAGAGGAAAGCATTGGTTGTCTGGCTATTAAAGGAATTGAAAATAACCGTGCTGTTACTTTGAGATTGGAGATATACGGGTGAACCATGCCCGTCAAGTGAGACAGGATGTCTGGAATTGGATCCAGAATCCAAGGCAGGTATAGTAGTGGAGGCCAAAGGAAGAGGAACCAAATCTTCAGAGGCCAGTAAAGTGCAATGAGGATGACTTTGCTCTTCAATCAGGCTTCTTTCTGAAGGATTTCGGGAATTAGGAGAGTTTGAGGATAAGCATACAGAAGACCGGGGGGCCAACCGTGGAGCAGAGCATCCCTCGGTTATTTCCATGGAGGGGGGATAAGGGTAAAGAAGCTGTTGCACTTGTTTAGGGAAGAAGCAAAAAGGTTGCAGCAAGGCTGGCCCCACTGAGTGAAAATCATTTCAGGTCACTTTACTGTTAAGAGGCCACTCGTGAGGTAGTAAGATGGATCTACTCAGTCGGTCTGCTATCACGTCGGACTTCCCCATGTTGCTATTAGTAAACTGTTTGAAGATAATCCCCACTGCCACACTCTAAAGCCTTCTTGACACGGGATAAGAACTGGTTGCCCCTTGCTTGTTACTGAACCAGACTACAGACATGTTGTCTGACTGGATTGCAAATGTCCCAAGAGGAAGAGTCCTGGAATGCCTGTAAAGCTAAGACCACTACTCTAATCTCCAGGAGCACTGATAAGCAGGTTGGCATCTACAGGGGACCAAGTCCCTTGGACTGTTTTCCCTAGGAAATGCCCCCACCCAATCTGCCAAGCGCCCATGGTCACTTTGACCTGGGACTGAGGGAGGAAGAAAGGATGACCTTGTAACAGTTGTTCTGACTGCATCCACAAGGAAAGGTATTGTCTGCATAACTGGGTTATTCTTATCTTTGCAGACACGATCTGAGAAAGCACTGACCACTGTTTTGCTACCATACACTGAAGAATTCTCATCTGGAATCTTGCTAAAGGGCCTAAAATTATTGCCACTGACGATGATCCCAGGGATTGCATAATCAAACCGGGCTGAAATTCTGGTACTGCAAATTAATTTCCTGACCTGCATCCTTATGGTTTGCACTCTCAATAGAGAAAGTGAAGCTACCATAAACGCTGTGTTGAACACTGATCCTATGAGTTCTAAAGTGAGTTGGTTACAGATAAGGCTTGTAATTTATAATTATTCCCAAATGCGAACATGTCTAACAGCTGATCCCAAGTTTCTATCAGCTGACGCCTGGTTTGGGAGGTAATGAGCCAGTCATCTAAATATGGAAACACCAGGAATACTTGCAGTCTCAAATGAGCCGCAACCACTGTCATGCACTTGGTGAACACCCTGAGGGCTGTGGTGAGGCCTAAGGGCAGTGCTCAGAACTGATAGTGACTGGCTCCCAGCCGGAAAAGCAAGTACTTTCCTGATCATCTGTTTGTCTTTGTGTGATAGATCTTCAGGATGCATACTATCAAGCACATCTAGTCGTCCTTGTCCAGAGGAGGGAAGAATGGGCTGAACCATGACCTTTCTGTGTGTGTCATACCGACTTGTTCAATACACCAAGATCCAAAATTGGTCCCTAGTCCGTTTTTTTTGGCACTAAAAAGAATCTTGAGTAAGTTCCGGATTCTATCTGGTCTGGTGGGACCTCTTGGGCGACTCTTTCTTGCAGCTTTTGGATTTCTAGTGCTGCTACTTTCCTCTGACTGGGTGCAACATTGGGAATTTTTCTGGGTAATGGAGGGGGCAGAAAAAAGGGAATTACATAACCTCTAAAAATAATTATCTGCACTCAACTGTCTTTTGTTTTACTTAGCAACGCTGTCAGGTGCAAAAGTAAGTGACCCTTGACTGCCTCCAGAGGTAGGCATTCGGGCCTACATTCGGAAGCACTGAAAGGGTCTGTCTGAAAAATTTCGAAACCTCCTGCTTTGCAAGCCTCCTCTTGTCATGGGGGCATAGTCTTCCATTATCGCTCCCACCTCTGCAACTGTGGGAACTGCACGCGTGTCCTGGAAAGGACTCAGAGATTTTCCTGGAAAAAGGTCCTTTGAGGGGGTCAAAAAAAAAATAATAAAAAACACAACCACTGCAGAGAGGGTCTTTCCATTTTTGTCACACCTGGAGAGAATGTGCCCTTGGCCATGGAGCCAAATAAAGATGTGACATTAAACAAATGACAACAAGGGCTCCACAAAAATCACACAGGTGCATCCAGGCATGCCTGCTGATGGAAATGCCTGAACTCACAGCCCTTGAGGCACCTTCCACAGAATGTGGGATAAGCCTCATGGACAAACTGGATATAGCCTGTACGGTAGTCAACTGAGAGAGTACAGAACTGTTTTCTGCAAAAAAAAAAAAAAAAAATCTTGTTTTCCCGCCTTACTGAACTAGAATAGTCCAGTCTTCAGAGTTTGCTGATCTCTGGGCTTTGGCTTGGTTCCTGTGCTATTCCATATCCTTATTTGGATAAAGGGAAGCTTCTTTGTTCACCAGTGGGAGTGGGGAGCACTGAGCAGCCTATTTGTCCCTAGAGCAGTGGTTCCAGCCAGAAACTTGTAGTCTATTGGCCATTTTGGGTCAATTCCTAGCTCTTTTCAACCCCCTGCTATAAAGGCCGCTTTAGCGCGGAGTTGCCCATAGAGCACCATCTGGCAGCGCCGGTTAAACAAGGTTAAACTATTTCTGGCTCCGTAAAGTCTGCTCTTCAATTTTTCCCTTAGAACTTCTCTACTTGCAATCTAAACAGTCTATTCTCCATCTCAAAAGCTCAGCACTTGCTCCTAAAGCATTTTTATATAGGTAAAGTACTTATATACTAAACAAAGTACTACATTAGCCTAGAATCCCCTTGAGTACCCATTTCCCTATAGGTCCCTTCTGACTCAGTTACACAGCAAACTTTTTCACTTTTTCTAGCATGTCGAGGGTCAGTTGCTAGCGTCCTCTCCTGTTCAGCTGGTGAATCTGGGCATCTTGAGGCAATGTTACAATTGCCTCATGTACACAGACAACCCACTCCTTCTCCCACAAAACACAAATACATGTGAGAGATGCAACTATATAGCCAAACTGGAGGCTGAGCTCTCTCAACTCAGGACTGGCAAGACCAGACAGGAGGAGAAGGAAACCACGCACACCACAAACCCAGTTTCACATAGAACCATCACAACTGCAAAACAAACACATAAACACACAAAGACATACTCGGAGGCACTGATCAAAAATCTACCAAAACTACAGAGGCCTCCAAAGCAGACACCCAAGCAACTGCCACCTCAAGACATAAGACATGCAACACACAGTTCTCAAAGTCAGTGTGCTAAACAGTCACAGCCCTTAAGGCCAAACACAATGCCAGACACACTTGTTATAGGTGACTCCATAGTCAGACACACTGACGTCCCACTCACCAGACTGAACAAGGAAAAGATCACAGTAAGTTGCCTGTCAGGCGCTAGAATCCGCCCACACAAGCACTCAGGTCACTCCACAGCAAGTACAAGTATGACTCAGTCATTGTCCATGCCGGTGTGAATGACCTGAGACGTACCTCCCTGGACTACATGAAAAGAGACATAGAGGAGCTCTCAGATTATGTAGCCCAGGCCGGTATGACCCTGACCCTGAGCAGTTTCCTACCCTCACCAAGAATGATGCCACAATACAGAGACAAAATGATCAGCTTTAATAATTGGCTTAATTACTGGTGTCATTCTAAGGGGATCCAATGTCTGTCTGTCTGCCTGGGATGACATGCTTGACAAGCCACGCTGCTTCGCAAGGGACGGCTTGCACCTGTCACCCCTGGGCTTCCGGATATTGGCAAAGGCTCTTGCCACCCCCATAGTGCCTTTTTTAGGCAAGGCTCAAATGATAAACCTACCGCCCTAGAAAACAAAAAATGGAGAAAAACTAAGGGTAATACTGCTCAATGCCAGAAGTCTAAACCTCAAGATGCACGCCCTCGAAGCCCTCCTCAGTATGGAGAACATCGATGTCTGTGCTGTGACTGAAACCTGGTTCAAGTCTCCTGAGAGCACCCCAGCACTATCTGGTTATACCTCATATCATGCGTTCCGGCCCCAAAATCCGGACCGAACCACAAAAGGAGGGGGAGTATCCATATTCATAAAGGATACCCACACCTCCAGGTTAGTGGCAACGCACGAAGCATCTGAGACCATCCAGGTGCAATTAACCATAGGTAAAACTGCCCTACAGTTTGTAGCATGCTACAGACCACCTTCTCAAACTCAGGAAACCCACACAGCCTTCCTGAAGACACTGGAGAATATGAATGTCTCTCCAAACACCATCATATTGGGTGACTTCAACTACCCAAACATAGACTGGGAACATTACTCAAGCCCCAACACCCTAGCCCAAAGGTTCCTGGAGTTCATAAACTCAAATGCTATGGAACAACTAGTCACCATTCCCACAAGAGGAGAAAATATACTAGACCTGATCATCACAAACATGGGGACAAAATGCTCCACACCGGAAGTATATCCCTCATTGGTGAGATCAGACCATAAATTAATCTCATTGGAGATCCACATCCCACCCCCACCCCCAGCAAAAAAGACCACGGTGAAGAACTTCTCAAAAGCAAACTTCACACTTCTTAAGACTGGAGTGGTATCCTTCAAGGCCCCGAGCCAGTGGAAACTACAACCCACACTGCTGAAACCCTTACAAATGCCTTCTACGAGCACCTCCAGGAATGTATGGATCAAGCAATCCCTAATAAAATCAAGACCCTTTCCACCAAAGGCAGGAGCCCGGTCTGGTGGACCCCAGCCATAAACAAACTCTACAACAAGAGGAGAAAGCTACTACATGACAGAGCAAAATCCCTAAAAGGGAAGGCATCTCTGATCAATATTAGCAAAAAACTACGATCACTCATAAAATCATCCAAGGCCAACTTTGAGAGAAAAATCGCTAATGACACAAAAGACAATCATAAGGCCTTCTTTAGCTATGTTAGAAACCTGGGTGGAAACTCCCAGATATGCTCAGAATTAGTCCAAAATGATAAAAAAAATCACTGAACCCACAGACATTGCCAACATACTGGCAGACAGGTTCAGTGCAAATTTCTCCCCTCCCTCCCCCCCAAAAGGAGAAATAGCTATCCCACCAGAGTCTAGCCTCCCAAACATCTCAGATGCCCAGGTGAGAGCTGCTCTCTCTAAAGCAAAAAACACAGCATCAATGGGACCGGACGGTGTCCCCGGCTGTGTGCTACACAAACTCAATGAGGAACTAAACCCACACATAAGGCTGCTGTTTAATCTTAGCCTTACTACAGGATACGTACCCAAAGAATGGCGTATGGCAACTGTGGTCCCACTCCACAAAGGCGGTGCTTCTACGGACCCTGGAAATTACCGCCCCATAAGCTTGACGAGCCTTGTCTGCAAAGCTATGGAGAGGATCATAATGGAACTCATAAATAAAGACATTGGGGACCTACAGACACTGGATCCTACCCAATTTGGCTTTGTCAAGGGCAGATCCTGCCTATTGAACTTGGTTGACTTTTTCAAAACAGTCACTAAGGCCATTGATGAGGGTAAGGCAGTTCACACAGCCTACCTTGACCTATAGCAAAAGCGTTCGACACAATACCCCACTCGGGCATCATAGAAAAGCTCACCAGCTTAGATGTAAACCCATATGTCACAAGATGGGTTGCAAACTGGCTCAAGGACAGAACACACAGGGTTAGAGTTGCTGGTGCCATGTCAGACTCTAAGCTGGTCACGAGTGGTGTCCCACAGGGCTCAGTCCTGGGCCCCCTCTTGTTCGGCATTTATTTTTCTGAAGTGCAGGCAAACATAGGGGGATTGTGGCTGACAAAATTTGCAGATGACTGCAAACTGGGCACCATAATTGACACTCCATCACACAGACATCCTCCAGAGAGGTCTCATAGAAATGGATAACTGGTGCCAGAGCCATGGCCTTAAGCTAAATGCCAAAAAATGTATAGTCATACCCTTTGGGAAAAACAAGGTAACCCCTAATTACCACATAGGTGGTAATCCATTAAAGGTAATCCATTAAACACGGAAGAAGTTATCAGGGACCTGGGGACCCAAGTTGACAGTAACCTCTCTTTTGACACTCACATTGCCAAAGTGGTTAGGAAGACCTTCTACATTGCCCACCTGATCATGAAGGGATTCACATCCAGATCAGGAGAGGTCATTGTACCCCTGTACTCTTCACTTATCAGACCAATGATTGAGTACAACGCCCCATTCGGAATGTACCTTACCCGACACCTGCAGCAGTTGGAAAGACCCCAAAAGTTCCTCACCAAAAGGATAAAGGGGCTCAAATATATGTCATACGATGCCCGACTGAAGAAACTCCAGATCTATTCAGTCACATACCGTCTGCTCAGAGGTGATCTGTGCCCGACATACAAGGCCATGTCCAACCCGGAATTAATGGACATGCTCCACCTCAAAAAATCCAAATCCACCAGAGCCACGAGAGCAAGAGACTTAAACATCAACACGGATATAAATAGGACGTGCTGGAGGGACAGATTCATCACCCAGAGACTCCCTACACTATGGAACAGAATCCCAGTCCATGTGAGGCAGAGCCCCTCACTGACTCTGTTCAAGAGAAATCTTGACGAGTGGATGGGAGATCGTAGGTTTACCCCGGGAATCATCTCTGTGTCACTGCTGGACAGAGGCACAGCAAACTAATGGGTATAGTATTCTCATCCTAAGGGGTGGTGAAAGCCACACACACTCTGGCTAGGCTTATAAATGCCCTGGGGCAGATAGCCTAGTATGAACCTATGAACCTATAAGAAGATTGAGCCTCAGCAGTTCTGGTTCCAGAAAGGGACATGGATTACTAATCAGATTTCTTTGTAGCCTATTAAAACGTGCCATAGTTCAATGATCCAAGTGCAACGTAGCTGAAGCTTAAACACGCTTCCCATGGACAGTGGAACTCTGTTCAGATAGTTCCTTTTTGTAGCCACCGCCACAACTATGGCATCTACTGCAACCCCTTTACTCCAATATTCCCGGCTTACTAGTGGAGCTAGAATCCTGTCTGGTCTCTTAGGAATTGACTCAATCGTATCAGGTTCCTTCCATGCCTGCTTGAAGATTTAATCAATACGTTCTTCGGGGTGGAGTAACCCAGGAGGTAGACAGCCCAGTACTAAATGCTTCTAGAAATACTGATTCTTCAGGAGAAAGGCCTTGAAAAGACCAACCACCCTTTTGCTTTAGGATCTCAAGAAAGTCTGCAAAGGAGACGTCATTGGGTGGTGATTTTGGGGATCCCTCTCCTTCATCAACATCCTTATTCTCAGTGACCGACTCCTGAGGAGAGAGTTCAAGTGCCTCCTTTTACACTTCTCTTCCTAGGAACTTCCTCCATGGGGCGGTCAAGAGAAGTATCAGAAGAGATCAAAATTTCCTGATGGGTAGACTAGAAGCTTTAGGCCGTCTGTCCCCGTGGGGTAGAATGTTGAGGATCACAGTGCAAAGTCATCCGAGAAGCAGATGGTGGATCCGAGGGGGAAGAATGCATCCAAACTGCAGGACCAGCGAATACTCTTCACTACCTCAAAGGTAGACCACTCTGGGAAGAAGGAAGCCAATGGATCAGAGAAAGTGAGTTTCTGGCTCATCTCCCTCCAACTCAAGAGCAATCCACCAGAGGCAGAAATCAGAGCCAAGATGTCCAGTACTGAAGCTCCGGGAAGAAGAGATGGCTCCAAAAACCCTCAATGTCAATCCCATCCTTTCTGGATCCGTTAGGGAAACTTCAGCACAGAGACTAATACATCAGTTCGAAAGACCATGTTCTCTTCGGATCTGAACCAGATGGACCCGGATGTTTGGATCACAGGGCTCTAAAACCAGAGGCTGAATCAGAGAAGAAGCTGTAAGTCGGTGGAGAGGAAAGTGACAGACTTCCTGACTCAAAGGTTAGGAACCGTGAAAACTCCCTTCTGAATTTGATCCGTGAAAAATGTCCTCTTCATCCTCTCCAAATCTACTTTCGTGAGACTCCTGGAGGAACAAGAGGATACCAAAGACTGCGATTTTGAGTGCCTCGCTATAAAGAGAAAGGGCATCCTGGAAGGAACCAGATCCACACGTGGTAGTCCTTGCTAAAGGCTTTCGATCTTAGGATATAGGATCCGAAGTACGTGTGGTCAGATCACATGAAGGTTTGGATCCAGTTTTTCTTTCTCCTTGGTTCAGAAGTGGAGGCTGGACAATCTGAGGGTCTAGACCTTTTTAACAGGTCATTAGATCTATGTTTGGGGGACTGAATCCCAGCAATGGATCCAGGAAAAAAAGATGGCAGTAATCCTTTTAAATCAGCTAATTTATCCTATCTTCTAAAGCTCAGGGGTACAGCCCACGACAAATACTGCATTCTTGCTGCAAGTGTTCTCCTCCTAAACAATAAACACAGATTGTGGGCATGAGACAAAGGTAACTTGACCACACACTTGTCACATTTGTTAAAACTTGCTGGACCTTTCTCAGACATTTTTGTAGTCATTAGAACAGTTGAAGTAAACATTTTTTTAAATAGGTAAAAAGGAAAAGGAAAAATACCAGCAATGTGTTACTTAAGAACTACAAGACAAAAAAACTTTTAGACAGAGAAAGTGCCAACAATGGAAATTATACAGATTACACTACATGTAAAAAGGGGAAAGGGAAGGAATTAGGTCTACCAAAGATGGTAGAAAGGTTTTACACTGAAAGTGTAAAAGAAAGAATGGAAGAAATGGCATAAGATGAAAAATGAAGATAACATATTAAAGAAATAGTTGTTTATAGAAGTTTAGAAAAAAGTAAGAAAAATTAACTAATCTCTCACTTAATGCTCGAGAGCTGAAGGTGACCATATCTAAACACTAAAGCGGTGAATGAGATCTGAGAGATGTTAGGGGTGGCGCATTACAGGTAGGGAAGGAGCGCAAGAGTTTGTTGTTGGCCATGTGCTAGTAAAAGAGCAGTCTGATCAGATCAATTGAGGAAAGTATAAAAATGGACATCACCAAATTCATAAATTCAAGTCTCAAACTCAATTTCTTAAACATCATTGCTCCAGCTGTGAAGGTATTAAATATATATATTTATTTATTTATTAATATATGTACACATACATATATCTACCATGTACAATATCATACCTTTGAGTCTTTTTCTTGCCCCAGTTACTTTACTGCTGTTACCAAAGTTCTTTAAGCACAACACCCATTTGTGTACATGGACAAAAACCTAACTATGAACACATCCTGTTGATGAACTGACATTTACATATTTCTGTCCTAAATAACTTTCTTTTCAATTTTAAAATGTAGGTGACTGCAACTATCACTTAAGGACTGCTTAACCTCCTTTAAGGTTGTATACAGCCAAGTTTAATTTTTTTTGTTAATGTTAAGTCTTCCATTGCATCCTAAGATCATTACTTTTCTTCTGTACAAGAGAATGGTTTTCCTTTGTAGTCCTGTAACAAATAAAGTAAATTCATACTTTTCGCTTTGGTTTCTTGAAAGTTACTACTACATGGGACAATTTTCATCAGCACCATTTACCACTACAATGTACTGAACAGTAACAAGAATGACACGCTGTAGACAACAGACTGACCTACAACAATATGCCATGACGCATAAATTAAAGTAATATACGAAGTAGAACTGTGCTGTGAAAATGGGCTCAAATGAAACAGCACTCGAATCCCTTCAGAGAATTAAGTATCCCCCTTTTAAAGCAAACTGTTCACATACCAGTCAAATGACAACTGTCCGAGTCTACATACATCCAGCAAGTCTGATGTTTATTTATGCACACTACTTTATTTTCTCTTCTCTGGAACCCTGCAGTTCACGATGCCATACTGAGATACAGCTTACTCAGCAATTTTCTACCACCTCACACAGGTTTGTGTGCATTTAAAATCTCAGAACATTTCAAAGTCAAAACTGGTCTCTTCAACTATCCACAGTGACAGTAGATTATAATGTTCTATACCGTGGCAGGCAGAGAGACTTTGGCATGGATATCTCCTTTCCAACTTTTATTTACACAGTTTAAAAAAGTTTAGTTTCCGATATTACATTGATGGATGCCACAGTACCCAGTCTTCATTCTCCAAATATTCTGCCATGCTCCCTACCTCCTCTTCCCAGACTTAGCCAATTCCAGTCTCTTCTTTCTACAGAGTCTACTGGATATTACACTATCCTTTCTGAATCATCTACTGCATCTGATCTTCTGTGGCATCAAAACAGTTTTAAATATTTTTCATTTATAACTCTTAACATGTACCTTGTATCCCCAACTCCACTGTCCCCAGCCATACTTTATGTACCCACTTTCTGCTTGCATCAGTCAGGTTTACAAAGTTAAAAAAAAAAACAAGCTTAATTTTCATGAAGCTGCCATTTTCATGTATAAACCAATGCTGATAACGTGTATCTTATGCAAATGTAAAGTGTGGATGCTGCAATGACTAACCAAAAATAAAAAAGTATGTCAATAATAATTTATAATGATACTAAGTAGGCCATTTGTGTAATTCTGTAACTACTTTCAGAGGCACCTCATACAGTTATCTGGATTTTTTCAATGTGTGCAGTAGTGACTCCTCCACTAGGAGTACTTTACCTGCAATTATCGTGAATACTTTACAAAATAAAGGAAACTGAGACATTTCTACTACTCTACAGGATTTTCTTTTCCTTATTAACATTTCCAGGTGCTATCACAATCTGAAGGATTTAGGGAAAAACGAGTACTAGAAAATATTTATAGAACAGCTTGGAGTGGCACATAAAATTCAAAACAGTTAGGCATACAAACCATACTTACAGAAATCTGCTGCTTAAGATGCAACATGGATAAGTAATTCAGTAAGCATATAAACATTTCCTTTAAAAGACAAGGTACTTGCAGCTATAAACATTAGTGCATGACATGAGAAGTTTGCTACATTACTTGGGTTCCTAAAAAGAAAAGTAGGATCCTCATTCTTAGATCTTGTACACTTGGGGAGGGTCCACTGTTAAGTTGAATGAATATGTGGAATTTTTAAATAAATCCACTCAATTTCTAAAGTTTAAGATGGTATATTCAGATAGTTAAGTAGGTATACAAAACAATAGCATTTATACTACTGTGCATAAGAAAGATGTTAAAGCACGTAGATATATACATTATGACAGTATGCACGCACCCCATATTTTCAAGGGTATAGTAAGGTCACAATTTGGCAGAATCAGTAAATTAAATACTGAAGATACATATTTTTCGTCACAACTAGATGAGACGATGAATGAATTTGTATCTAGTGGTTATGAGAGAGAGGTTTTAGAGGCCATAAAAGCTGAAACTATAGTAGATAAAGAAAATATGGGTTTCAACTTTGTCTATCTGAAGAACCAATAGTAGATTATACTGGATGTATCATGAAGTCAGAAAAAATCAGATATGTTACATCATATAACGCAATGACGCAGTTAGTCAAAAGAATTATTCAGAAGTACTGGGTAGTACTAATGGCTTCAGAGGAAAATCAAGGTCATTTTGGATAGCAAGCCATGTTTTTCATATAAAAACATGAGAAATTTAAAGAGTAAATTATGTTACAAAGATTTTAAAGAGAAGAATATTCGATGTAGCGTTAATAAGAAAGGTACTTTTAGATGTTTGAATTGTAGTTGTTGTATAGATATCATGGATTATACTGTTAATAATAATTTCTTTAAACATCCCTTAACGCATAGGGTATATAAATTTAGTGTGGCAGCTAGTTGTGCTAGCAATAATGTGGTATATTTGGCTACCTGCACTTTATGCCCCTCTTTTTATGCGGATAAAACCACTAGAAAATTGAAAGAACGCATTATCGAACACAAGTCTGAAATAAGAAGGGCAAATGATAGGAATGCCTTATGTAAACACATAATTTTGATCATAAATTTAAGTTTAGAGTTATAGATATGGTTTATGTATCAGATAGGGGTGGTGATATTAATAATTTATTAGAATTAAAAGAATATGAGTGAATAATAAGACTAGCAGCAGACTGTCCACCAGGTTTAAATGCTGCTGTTACATTAAAACCTGTTTTAATTAAAATACAACGGAATAAACTGAAATAAAAGTAATTTATGAAAATGTATTTAAGATATGTTGTCTGTATGAAAGAAATGTTTAAGGATGTTTTAGCATTATGATGCTTTATTTTATGTATTTGTCACATGATTTAGGCTGCAAGTCATGTGATTTTGGCTCCTACTTAAATGTATGTATTTTAATGGAACCTGTATTAGTATTGAGAAAGGGCTCGTAACCCGAAAGCTTTGCTGAATATAAAGGTCTTATTTTCTCAGCGTCTTTTGTGTTTTGGATTACTTTATCTTGTACACTCTACCAGAAAACCACCTGTGATATCTCTGCACTCAGTCTGGGTCCTTGAAACAGAAATCTTACTTTTGTTCGAGTCTTGACACTTTTCTCAGGCAAGATGGTGAAAGTTTCTTTTCCAACTGTCTGCATTTTTATTTGTGCTCAGTTACTACTTTCAGATTCCTCTCACTATTCTGGATTCTAAGCTTCAGGATATAAAATTAGACAACCTAAATTCCATTTTTATTAAATAGTACTCATCACCTCCTGCACAGCAATTTAATTTTTTTTTCTCAAGGAACTTTTGACTTGGTTCACAGCTGTAACTGCATCCATTTTAAAATCTCAAATATGCAAGTGCTGCTACACTACAAAATTCCCCATATTCTTCATTCAAGCATGAAGCACTGCTGATGAGTGTGCTTTTTATTTATACACACACACACACACACACACACACACACACACACACACACACACACACACACACACACACACACACACACACACACACACACACACACACGTGTGTGTGTATGAACAGACAGGATCAAAAATATTATTTCAGCACTTTTGACCATGGGTACTGCAGTAAAATTTCACTTTGCCTTATATATTATAGCTACCTTGGAACAATAAAGTCTAGGGGCAAAGCTACTTGTATAAGCAAATTGTCCATTGAGAAGCCATACATTCCCCAAAATGGTTTATCTTTCTTGGCAGTGTCCCCTCCCTTTGCTAACACCACTGAATTCTTATGCATTCATTATCCTCCTAAAATTCCTTTCACCACACAGGCACCAGATGTGGGGTTTTTTGGCACAAGTACATGGTTCTTTGATCAAAAGTGAAACAACAGTTCTGGCAGTCATTTGTCCTACTTCCGATTGTTGCGTGGCCTGCTGCCTACTTCAAGATATTCTCCCTGAAGTATCTTGTTTAATGCATCCAAGACAAATGTCCTATTTAAGCTTTTCTCATTATCTACAGCAATCTTCTCAAGCCCAGGTCACTGGAGAGATTACTGCCAAACTATGTCCATAGCTGTTCAAATATGTGAAGATTATCCCAGACACGTTCATCCGTTCCGACTTATGTAGTCAATACTTCAAATAATCCTAAAACTGGATTGTGTTCCTACATTACTGAGCAATTCACATCAGATACTCATCTTGAGAAATCTCCTTTGTGTTATTGAATAAGAAAGGTTGTATGTATTCAGTATCTCAACTCCTTTTCTATCCTGCACATTTTTTTCATTTAACGTCAGGAGACCTATAGCTGGAACTTTTTCAGCCACAATCTTGATCAACAGCATTTAGGGAAGACTGAAAACATAGGCTTACATCTGTCTTGCTTGTTACGTGTTTTGAAGGGGACAGGAGTCGTTCAGTGGCAGACAAAAGGCTTACTTAGTAGACATAGTGAAGGAGACAGGAGTTGGTACTGAACCGCAAGACAATTATAAAATCCAAGACAGAAGTACAGCTCAGAAACATTGTTACCACTCCAACTCATCAGGTTAACAACCTGGCAGGGAAAAAAAAACAGTGTAGCTTCAGAGACTTTTATAGACGTACTGTTTAAATTCAAAGTATAATTCTTCAGGTGTTCCCCTCACCCATTAATATCCTACTAAAATTCACAGACACACACACACACAGACTAGACTGAATTACTGGGACACTGTCCTCAGAAAAGGAGTTTTCCCATTTCTGCTGTATTTCATCAACTGTACTCTCCCAAGAAATAAAGGGAAAAAAAGTGGGGAAGGAACAAACTGCATCCAATCCTTCTTCTTTCGGCTTTTCCCGGTTAGAGGTCGCCACAGTGGATCACTGTCCACTCATAATACATGTTAAATTCCAATATTACATTTCAGACACAGACCGCAGGCAGAGCTCAAAAACTTTTGAGCTCTGCCTGTGATCTATACTTGAAGACACAGATATACCAGAACCTCCAGTTCTCACACAACCAATATGATTAGAGTTTCCCTTTCACACTTCTCACCACCAGAATGCCTTCATTCCACCTACCCCCAGCACTGCAAATGTGAAACTTTCTACACCAAGTCACCTCGATACACCTGGGATCTCACATCTCTCCACTGAGATATAATCTTGTGTGTTAGAAACTTATTTTGAGGACTTCAACACTGCACACCACTGAATGAAATAGTCATTTGTCTGCTGTCATATCACCAGGTGTGCTCTGCATTTGTGTGGCATATAGACTTTAGTACCAGACTTTTTTTTTTTTACATTTGTTTAATGATTGTTTACTGGGAAAGTCCAACTGGGTTAACAAAAAGTAAACCACTGCAGTGCTTACGTGCTCCATCATTTTTTTGTTTTGGTTAAGCAGTTGTTATTCCAGTTTTGTTCGACAAAGTCCGACTGGGCACAAGCCCTTTTTCGGTGTAGGCCCAGGGGGAAAAGCCCCAAACAGAATAAAGATGGTTACAAACAAGAAATTATACAAAGCACAAGTTCATACCATAGAGGTGCACACAAGGAATAAGATATAGAGATATTCAAGAAAAAACAGAACAGATAACTATACAAGAGAAGGATGGAGGGAAGTAGTTATTTTACTTTGTTTAGAAAGGTGTGATTAAACTACAAGAGAAGGGAACTTAGAATAGGATGTAGTAGAGAAGTTCGGAAATAAAAAGAAGGATGAGACACAGATAGGGGATCTACATGTTAGGAACCTGGGTGGGAATTCCCAGATATGCTCAGAATTAGTCCAAAATGACAAAAAATACACCGAACCCACAGACATTGCCAACATCCTAGTTGACAGGTTCAGCGCAAACTTCTCCCCCCCTCCCCACCAAAAGGGCAAATATCTATCCCAGAGTCCTGCCCCCCCTGATATCTCAGATGCTCAGGTAAGAGCTGCCCTCTCCAAAGCAAAAAAAAAACACAGCATCAATGGGACCAGATGGTGTCCCGGGCTGTGTCCTGCATGAACTCAAAGAAGAGCTAAACCCAAACATGAAACTACTGTTCAATCTCAGCCTTACTACAGGATATTTACCCAAAAACAGTGGCGTACAGCAACAGTGGTCCCTCTCCACAAAGGTGGTGCCTCAACGGATACTGGAAACTATCACCCCATAAGCCTGACTAGCTTGGTCTGCAAAACTATGGAAAGGATCATCATGGACCTCATAAATAAAGATATTGGGGACCTACAGACACTGGATCCTACCCAGTTCGGCTTTAAGGGCAGATCCTGCCTCTTAAACCAGGTTGATTTCTTTGAAACAGTCACCAAGGCCATTGACGAGGGGAAGGTGGTCCACACAGCCTACCTGGACCTCGCAAAAGCCATCGATACAATACCCCACTCGGGCATTATAGATAAGCTCACCAGCTTAAATATAAACCCCTATGTCACTAGATGGGTTGCAAACTGGCTCAAGGACAGAACCCACATGGTTAGAATTGCTGGAGCCATGTCAGACTCCAAACCAGTTACAAGTGGCATCCCACAAGGCTCAGTCCTGGGACCTCTCTTGTTCGGTATATATTTCTCAGAGGTACAGGCCAACATGGAAGGACTGTGGCTGACCAAGTTCGCAGATGACTGCAAACTGGGCGCCATAATAGACTCTCCAGCCGACACAAGCATCCTCCAAAAGGGCCTCATAGAAACAGACAACTGGTGCCAGAGCCATGGCCTCAAGCTAAACACCAAAAAGTGTATAGTCATCCCCTTTGGCAAAAACAAAGTGCCCACAAATTACCACATAGGTGGTAATCCATTAAGCACAGAAGTAGTAATTAGGGACCTGGGGACCCAAGTTGATAGCAATCTCTCATTTGACAACCACGTGGCCAAAGTGGTTAGAAAAACATTTTATATAGCCCACCTAATCATGAAGGGATTCACATCTAGATCAGGGGATGTCATCGTGCCTCTTTACTCATCCCTCATCAGGCCCATAATTGAGTACAATGCCCCTTTTGGGATGTACCTTACCAGACACCTGCAGCAACTGGAAAGACCCCAAAAGTACCTCACTAAGAGGATCAAAGGGCTCAAACAGATGCCATATGCTGCCCGGTTAAAGAAACTCCAGCTCTACTCAGCGGCATACCACCTGCTCAGAGGCGATCTGTGCCTGACGTATAAAGCCATGCCCAACCCGGAATTAATGGACATGCTGCACCTCAGAAAATCCAAATCCCATCGAGCTACGCGCTCGAGAGACTTGAACCTCAGCAATGAAATAAATAGGACATGCTTGAGGGACAGATTCATAACCCAGAGGCTCCCTTCACTCTGGAATAAAATCCCAGTCCAGGTTAGGCAGAGTCCCTCATTGACTCTCTTCAAGAGGAGTCTTGATGAGTGGATGGGAGATCGTAGGTTTACCCCGGGTATCACTTCTGTGTCACTGTTAGACAGAGGCACAGTATACTAACCTCGAAAAAGGGTATAGCAAAATTAATTTAAAATGGGTGGCAAAAGCCAAACACACTCTGGCTAGGCTTATAAATGCCCTAGGGCAGATAGGTTCACACTAGGCCTACGAACAAAGAGTGTAGGAGGGGAAAACATATGGGAAAGACAGTAATGGCCCTAGGCAAAAGGGCTCCACGGCGCCCCCATCCTGGTCTACCTACACCAAATAAATACTGGAAAAGTGCCGCTGCTAGACCAGCGGCCACCTAGTTGGCCTATGCCCAAGGCCGGCTATGGAAAAGAGACTCAAGTCTGTACCTCTTTTTTATGCATAGTGCAAAACTGTTGGCTGTTAATTCAGTTACTCTCAAAAGAGTCAGCAAATGCAAAGTAAAACTCCTTTACACATTATCTCTTTACATACAAATTCTAGCAAGTGTTTTCTCCAAAACTTCTAATAAACAATGGTAGAATGAATACAGATTATAAAACTACCAAAACATTTACACAGCTAATTAAAGTTATAAAGAGCAAAAAGAGAAGGCACAACTGAGCAACAGACTCTAGCAAATGAAGTGATAACAGCAATCAATATCACAATAGAATAACTTCTGCTATTACATTCCTAAACATTATGCTATTTAGAACAATTTTATGCGGTTAAGCATTGGGTTATTAAATTGAGGAAGCCGTTTAACATTCAGGCTAAAAGATGATTTTAGAACAATCTTTCACTCCTGCATACTAAAATTAACCAAAAGAAATTGAAAGTGCCCTCTAAGCAATACATAGTACAGAATATAATAATCTACTTCCTGTCCACACAATCAATAGGGAACCAAGTAGACTGTTTTTTAATGAAAAGCAAAAACATGTGCAGCCAGAGTATCAGCGAGCAAGTTTCTTGCCAGGTAGATGTCCAAACAGTAAGGAAACAAATCGGTAAAAAGTGTTGAAATAAGCAAAATAAAATCAGAACATGCATGACTTTTTTCACTTCTTAATGGATGTATGTCACAAGTGCAAATTGAAGCTTTCCACTCACATATCTCAAGGTACTATGCCTCACAGCAAAGCACTTTAAGAGACCGTGAACAAATGCACTGTAAATATTTATGACAAAGGAACAGACTGGATAATAACTTGGATAACTTTTGGCAGCTGACTCCTGGTGTGTCTGGCCCTCCTCAAACTGTTCTAAGGTGAAGTGTGAAAGCATATCTCATACCAAGTCATGACTTAAGACAAGGTGTTTATCCAACTGTGTTTGGAATGTTTCAAAAGCAAACAAAAAGCAGTAACACAAAATGGGCAGTGTAAAAGCTGACTAGAGGGGGTGGAATAAATTCTTAGAAAGAACATGGTAGATCAAGTCAATACTTTCAGAGGAAGATAAAGCAACAATTGTTAAAATTAAAACTAAAACTAATGATTTAATAAGCTTGGAGTCTAAAATTTAAATTGTCATTCATCAGACAGATAAAGATCAGAAGGCTTGTTAGGCCAGCAAAACCAAACTAATATGTTCTTAACCTGTTTTGTGAAAATGATCAATTCATATCCCCTTTAGAATAGCAGTACTGAAATTATCTGTGGCAGGATGTGGTTTCCGCTTCAAAACACCACACATCACGTGTTGTATACATTGGTCAAAATGAGTAGTGTGTGGTCCCTAGTTAAAAACACACTGTAAAGAGAAACTTGGGTTTCAACCACATTTAAATATTAAATTAAGCTGTGTTACTACCCTACAAAAAGGTTGCAAACATGTCATTTGATGCCAAAAGATCAAAATATTTGGATCTATTCCCCTAATAGCAACTTGTTTTCATATTTCCACAAAAGAACAATAATGCAGTATGACAGATGCTACATACAAGTGGTCCATCTTTCGAATGAAATGTTAAAAGCATTTGCTCTCTGCCTACTGCTGTAATTAAAAATATGGGACTTATTGTGTCCTGCCAAAGTAGCATAAATCACTATATAAAACCACCCAGGTCCTAGTTTCCCCTCCAAAAAGCATTACAAAACTTGGTGGGACCTACATGCTCAACAAACAAAGCAAGTCCTTGAATAATTTTCTCATGCCATCAATCAACTATTTCTTTTCTGCCATCTTCTCCTCATCTTACTTCTATCAAATGAAAATGCTACAATGGTTTATTTTAGTTATATATTCAATGAGTTTCATATTACAGTCTGCAGTAAGGCTTAGGAAATGTAATGTTTTCTGTTTTTACATTCCCTTTTTGTAAATTGTGATTGTTGGCAACTGTTAAGCTTTATTGTTTGTAAATCTTGTTTGTAAATCTTTTTAAAAATTTTCTAATCGGTTTCTACTTTCATTGTGGAGCTTTTCTCTCCGGGTCTCCACTGAAAATGGGCTACTTGCTCAGCCAGACTCTACCCAGTTAACAAATATAAAGTAAGTAAGTAAGTAAATAAATAAACACTTCTAAGAACACTGCATTTTAGCTACCCCACCATCACAAGACAGCTGTCACAACAGACTAGGGTGGTACTTCTGATTATAGACCGAGTACTCGAATTTCAAGTTACGTGGACAAAGAAGGACACCAAGGCATACCAAGAAAGTAATGATGCCCCCTAATGTACTCCTAGGTACCACTCCAAACTTTGGGATTCTCTTAAGTGTACCTATGCACAACCAAAAAGTAAACATTTAAACCATCTTAGATTATTATAACCACTTGTCAGCTTTCTTGACACAACCATTATTTTTTCCACACGTGAACTGATATCATATCAGAGGGATGCATACCTGTAGGAGTATTGTTAAATGTTCACATAGTAATACAGTGTGAAGCAATGTAAAGCAAGAGTTTACGTGGTCTGCCATGATGTACAAACATTCAACAAGCATATCAAACAACATAACTGAAACTTAACAAGGATGGAACTTTCCATCAACTGCAGGGACTATTGTAAGTACACATGAAGACACAGCACATAAAATTATTAAAAAAAGCTTAATATGCAATCCACAAACTAAATCTCTGTAAGAATGTGACCATACAGAGTTTCATTTCACCCACAGGTACCATTTCTAAAGATTGCAGACTTCTGGTAGGAAGACGAACAAACAGACATTTTTGGAACTTTGCTTCATACAACAAGTTAAGAAATGCCACCCCCATGGCATAGCGAGATGTAACCTGACTATAGCCAAAGATTGATCAGCAGCTCAGGCACTGGGAGACACAGCATGGGGTACAGGAATGAGTGGAATATGCAAGCTCACCTATCCAGGGAAGCTATATTGGATCTGCATACGAGGAAGGCTGTGCTGAGTCAGCCTGGTGGCAGAGGGCATGAACAAGCTAACGAAGTTTAGTAGTCGCATGCACGCACACTCCACCCAACATGTGCTTCCTTTCCTCATATCCTAAATCTCTAATCCCAGGGAAATGCAGGACACTCCTTCCAGCTCTTAAGGGAAACAAGTCAGTGACAGTGCAATTCATATAATTCATTAATCAAGTGTAGGTGGCTTTTAAGTATGGCATTTTTAAGCAATGTCAAAGAGATATTATGAACACTATGCAAAATGTTTACTGTTCTCTCAGCGCAGAGTCTAGATTTTCCTCTACAATGTAAACACCTCCTAAGTTTGAGAAGAAACTTGGGTCACCATACGTCTGGTAGTGGTGGTGGGCAATTACATTTGAGTCACTGTATGTATGTGTTTCCTAGGTGGTGTCCTGAACAAAGTTACAAACTGACCAACAAGAAAAACAAGGTCAAACATTACCAAAAGCAACAGTTATAACAATGACTCGGACCACAAATGAAAGTAATTCATTCACCAGTATAAAAATGTATACATTACAGACAGAAATACAATTTTATCAGTAGCAAAAGAAATTCATTGCTTCCTAGCAGAACCCATACGGTTCCTCATGTCCCAAAAGCCTTTGACTACGGTATGGAGAAACAGCCTCACCAACATCGCTGCCATGTGAACTTCCTGCAGAACTCAAGAGTCATCCATGTAATGATTTAAAGCTCCCAACAGCAGAAGTTAAATGAACATCTTAGACATCACTGCTATCACTAGACAAACACCCAAGTCCTCAAAGTCACTTTCACGCACTGAACTGATATCATGTAAAAGCATCCCATTAAGGCTTTCAAAGGTCAGAGGGCATTCCACAGAGAATTATATGGAGGTGAAGCATCACAGAATCTAAAATAACATAAGGGAAAATGAAAATAAAACATGAAATGATTATGGCAAAACCTCAGAAGACTGCATTGCAACAATAAAACCATGAAGGGAAGAATAGGGATAAATCAAGTCAAAAACTCAGTGGAATACATAAATCAACTAGGAAGGGCACATATGTTGTTCCAGAGGTTCACAGGTAAGCACTAGGCGTACCCATTCCATTTCATCCCATCCCATGGTCAATAATAATAATAATATATATCATCACCAGTGAGAATAAATGGGATCATATCATAGATATTTTGGAGGGATCCAAACATTTAAGAGCTGCCTCTGTCCATTAGTAGTACAGGGGGAAGTTTGGGTTAAATTTTATGTTTCACATCCATAGACAGAGGTTGCACTTGAATATAGACAGTGATGAACTTTATTTAGTGTAGATGGGGAGTCTGTTCCACAGCACTAGTATCCACTTTGAGATATACCGGTCCCTCCAAACAGTTATGATGATGTTGCAGAAGAGGTTCAAATCACTACACCGAGTACTTCTAATGTCATTTGACTTACTGATGGATTTACTGCACCTCAGTAATGGGTAGGAGGATGCCTTGTGTGCCAGACACAGATCAACTCTTAGAAGTGTGTAGGACACAAAGTACAGTGAAGGGCTCTGAGTTACTGCATACAGGACGTGCTAAAAGGTACACACGTGTAATCTCCTTACCGGCATACTGACACACCTCACACCCACTAACAGATGCTCTTTTCAATAAAACTGGCATCTGCTAAACTTAACATTAGGCAAAAATCGAACGTTTGCTTAAAAACACTGTATTCAGATTTCTTTGAATAAAGATAAAGTGCTGATAATCACACATATATCCATATATGAGTATACTGTGTATAAGTTCCACAGAAGAGCACAGTGGCTACTGCACATGAAGACAGTCTGATCACCTCTTACAGCATTATTCCCAGTGTCTTCCAGGCTCTATGTGGTCCCAGCAAGGACAGGAATGCACTAATTCTGCTACTACTGCTACTACTGTAACCTTAAACATCCCAGCTATGTTCTAGCACTTCAAACCCAACTAACTTCTTTAGGTTTCCTGATTAGCAAAACATTGCACCCAATTTTATTTTTTCTCTGGATAAAAGATGGGAATCCTCTGAATACGCTGTCAGTAATGAAGCAAAGAGTTTAGGATTTAAGTATCAAAGGAAAATATAACCTATAGCATCAGCCTAGCAATACTTCTGTAACTACTGTATCCCCTTGGTGAGTGAGCAAGTGATGAATGCCAGCGACTTGCACATGAAGTAAGCAAATACATTTTGTCAGTACAAAAGGGTGGTTACCCTGACATGCACGTTAAACATCTAAGGTTTAACAGTCGTTCTACTCCAGTTAAATGCATTATGCTGCGGTGGTGGTGCTGCGGTAGCGTTGTCGCCTCACAGTAAGATGCTGTCCTGTTCGATTCTCAGCTAAAGCATCTTCTGTGTGGAGACATGCGTGAATGGGCATGCCTTCATTGAAGGTTGTGCGTCAGGCCTGGCAAGTCGGTACATAAAAATCTACTGCCAATCATTAGCGGACTGGAGTTCCGCTGTGGTGACCCCTAACCGGGAAAAGCCGAAAGATACAACAACAACAACAACTACTCCAGTTAAATGCATTACAGATTGTGAACTGCCTGTGCAAACTAAGATATGAAAACAGGAACAGGTACTCTGTTTAATTCAGCAATTAGTGAACATTTTCACTTTGCACTGTCAACAAGCAAACACTAGCTTAACAACTGCTTTTCACTTGTTTGAAAATTCAGCATAAATAGGTTCAAAGGTGTGATATTTACATAAAATACAGCAATTTCCCTCACAAAACACGTTTCATCCTGTAAAAAAAGACTGTAAAGTTATTATAATGCTTCAAATTAAAAGTCCACTTTTCAGCCTCCTTTCAATTTAGTACTTTTACAAGTGTGAAAATTTCTAATTATATTATACATGTTTGTCTGCACAATAGCCATTTTCACAGTATCCCTAACAGTTTCAGTTCTCAGAAGTATTATCCAGTAGAACTAAAGCCTTGAATAAAAACAAACAATACGTGTTACTTATAATTCGATAAATGGGGAAAAGGTCAACATACCCAAGATGTATTTCAAGTTGCAAGGTAAGAGATGGCAAACAAAAAAAAAAAAAAAAAAAAAACACACCAGCAGCAGTTAGAAATGCATAAAACTCAGAGAAACTAAGCCACACATTTCAGAGTACTTCAACAAAGTTGTACCACATTTTTTGTACCATGTAAAACCATGACTAGTTTAAGAAACTCAAAGGCCAGAATATTTATCATGCAATACTGAGGGATACCAACATCAGCTTGCACTGGTTCTGTTTATATTCACTGCTACTATATATTATTACTTGCCAATACGATGCCCTGTACTATGGAGACAGTACTCTACTGAACCAACTGACGCAGCTTTTGTCAAAGCTTGAGAATTTGTCTCCTATGACATGCCCGAACTCTACAAGACATAAAACTAAACACACCACTTTTTGAACAAACAATACTAATGCAATGCATAAATTAGAAACTAATAAAGCACAGATATTTGAAATGATTGCCAATAAACTAAGCAAGACCATCGTTACTGTTAAAAGTACCTATAAATGTTTACCAGGTGCACTGATCAAGAGTGACCATTCGCAGGCACAGCCCAGGTGAAAGAATTCATATTTAGAAAAAACACCCTTTATACGGATAGATTTTATACATATGTATATATATACACAAATCTATTATTTGTTTATCAGGAAAGTAAGACTTGGAACAAAGCCAATTTTCAACAGAGGCCCAGGGACAAAATACTCCAAACAGGTCTTTGTAACGTGGAAGGAAACTCACACACAAACGCATAGAGGACATTCAGACTCCGCACAGAAGGCACCCCCAGCCAAGAATCAAACTGCAGAACCTTTTGCTGTGAGACAACAAATCAAACACTCCACCACTGTGCCATCCACACATGCATATATAAAATCTGTGCATGCACATGTGTGTGTGAGAGAGAGAGAGAGAGAGAGAGAGAGACAGAGAGAGAGAGATGGGATGTTCTCAGTTCATAAACTAAATGCCTTTTAAAACTGTGAGCAGTTCTGAAGTTTACTAATGCAAACACTTCCAAAACATAAAAAAGTCAGAACACCCAACAATATGTAAGCAAAGTAAAAAAGAAAAACTACTACTATTTCAGCAGAAACAACCCTGAAAGGATAATGTACAATTCATGAAAATAGATTAAGCACACAAGAAAGGATATAGTGGCAAAGCAGTACCAACATAACTCTGTACTAGATAAGCTGGTGGCAACAAAGACAGTGGTTCACAGCACACCGTACAAATGCAGGCAGTAAACCTAAGTCTGTGATTCCATAAGGCACAGAGAATAACATTTCAACTGAAGACATAAGGTGCCTATTAACACACTGGGGAAGGAGATTCATAAAAGGCTCTCACAGAAGCACTGTTATAAATGAACTAGAATTTTTTTTCTGTCAAGGAACATATCCATGTAAAAACACATTCTTGCACATACGTACCAGGATGTATAGCCAAATAAGCAAAACATGCATTTTAGATGCTACCTACCTACATTCCAAGTTGAAGACCACAGACGAAGATACTCCTTGAAGGCGGTTGCCGAAGCGCTAGAGGTGCAATAAACTGGTGTTTTAAGTGGATTCTTCATCTGTGGTCTTCAGTTTTATTCTTTCTTTTTGGTTCGTACACTACAATCTAAGTTGTTAAGAAAAATTTAAAATACACTTGATTATGTTAAGTACCACTTCTGAATACCCACCATTGTCATGGTGCACTAGTGCAACCCAGCCAGTTTTAGCTAGAAAGCTGTACTCATTTGTGACTCTTGAAAATGAGTTCCAAGCTCCACCCCTCCCAAAACACACATTCTTTTCATCTGTACCATCAGAGTTGGCTCTCTGGCACAAGAACATATAGAGGTCTTCTTAACAAGAGCCTTATAAACTACAAACTCCTGCCAAGCTGTCCTTTGTAGCAGAAGAAACTTTAAACCAGCATACTGCAGGCTGCATCCAACGTTACATGCTAGAGGCCAATTATGCAAACTACAACCAGTTTATGAAAAATCAGACAGGTCATTCTCCTGGTGGCAGTCACTGAAGAAAACAAAAGTCCTTCAACTTGCTTGGTATGACTAAGACAAACAATATTTATATTAATATAATATGTGGAAACTTTAAAAATACACACAATTCCAAAATGCTATCCAGTGGCCAACCCAACAGGATATCATTTTAGATAGAGAAAAATCAATCAAGTAACAGCTTAGTCCTATGATGAAACACATTATATGTACAGCAGTTAAAAAGGTTTCTCTTTGCATCTTGTGTTTCTATTTACTCAGAGGCAGACTACATCAGTTTTCAGAACACCTGCTGTAATTACACAACGTTTACTTTAATTTTTATGCCTGTCATTAACCGTTTCTCAACCTGACCTTGCTTAGCTTCAG
Source organism: Protopterus annectens (assembly GCF_019279795.1). Lineage (NCBI taxonomy): Eukaryota > Metazoa > Chordata > Ceratodontiformes > Protopteridae > Protopterus > Protopterus annectens. The sequence continues at coordinate 186,008,931 of NC_056728.1, read as the reverse complement.
GTCTTTTTTCAGCTTTTATCTGCCTTGTTTAAAATTTTCAAACTGTATTTCATGCTAGTAACAGGTCCTCTCCTATAGGAGATGCCAGAACCATAAAAAAAGCCTGCCATTACTTGCAGGGTTACAAGTGCAGTTAGCTAAGGTAGAGTAGACTCGAATAGTAACTCTTACAACACAGCAGGTATGACTACTGCAACAGCAATCAAGACAGGGCAGGTGTTTTCAGCTGCAAATGTCTGGTGCTGCTGAAAAACAAACTAGCCAAAACAGACAGCAAGCTGCAGAACAATACATCCCTTGAAGTCCAAAGCCAAGCGATATCTTTCTGTGCAAAGACCCATTTTACACTAACAAGCAGCTTTGTAACACAGGGCATACAGCAACCTACAGAAGTAGTCTCTTGAACTTGTGTACCACTGTTTCATTCCTTGAGAGCTCAGAGTGCTTTTACAAATCTATCCCTTGCAGAAGGGGTGATCACATTCACCACTGCTTGGGACAATCCACACAACAGCTCAACACTTATTCCACCCTCCAAAGTGAGGAAAGTGTCAGTAGAACATACTATTCTTTTACCAAACTCATCAGAAAACATTTCAATATCCTTGTCAGGAATGGCACGATACATAATGCAGACAACAAGCCTGTTAATCTCCTGCACTTTTAAGGAGACGCAAGAAACTAAAGTAAAACACTGCAATGCCCGCAGTAATCTACTCCCAAGTGCTGTCTCATTAATGAAAGCAAAAGTCATCCAGCTCAAATATGACAACCACAACAGCACAGCATACTATCTTAAGAAGCACTAGTCAAGTGTTACTGGTGTTCTTCCCATTCATCCCTTTCTGGTGGCAGAGTTGCTATTGTGCACAGTAGCCAACTGTGTGATAATGTACAACAGGCACCCACTGCTCAAACAAAGCTGGTGGTTGGAGAACAATGCCCCTGAACTTGAGGTGTACTGCCTATGGAATTGTGCAACATTAAGAAGTGCTGCAGTACCCTGTACCAGGACGTCTGAGGGCTTTGCCCCACCTCCCAAAATAAACGTCTTTATACAGGTGTGAATCCATATTCAGAAACTTTGTTATTCTGCCAAAGTGTGTGTGAACAAAGACATATATTATAAAACTATAAAGGAAAAACTCTAGAAGTTAAAAAAAAAAATCATAAAAGGAATAAAACATTTTAACTGGTCAAGAGTGTAAATATCTCATCTGACAATGTCATGTTACCCACAGATTTACACCAAAGTCCTTGGGCAGTAACTTGGTGTAATTTAAACTCTCAATGAGATACCATGGAGTCCTGCACCCATACATCTCACCAAGCAACGACAATGCCAGGCACTGTAGCCTTACAGAAACATAATGAGTTTGCAAAACTACAGTCCCTTTTTTTAAGTCACGGTCACCATCTGTACGCTTGTGTTTTGCTGCCCTATTGCAAACATTTTAAAAATAGCATATTCTGAAGTAAAAATTAAAACTGTGTTCAGGTAAGTTACTACTTGAATGGAGTACTTTTTACCCACAAGCATTTTAGAAAAAAAATATGCCTAAGGGAGTCCTACAACATCCAACTGTTGGTCTTATTAAACATATCTACAGAAAAATATAATATCTGGTCAGAAAAAAAAAAAAAAAAAAAATCAATCATTCTGAGAATATTCCTGATCCAATACTACCATTCTGAATTTCTGAAAATATTAGGGTTAAACCTCTCTGGTAATCTCGGGTTGAGCAGAGGAACCAGGCAGGTGTCTCATCTCTCTCCCCTTTGTAATTTGCATTACACTTAGAACCACTGGCAAGGAAAATAAGGGTCTCGGAAATTCAAGGATATAATTAGTATGGTAGTCAAGAAAAGCTGGCTCTATTTGGTTCATAGGATAATACTAGGCTATTTGCCCCGGAGGCCCTTATAAGCCCAGCCAAGAATTTTACCCGCCCTTATAAGCCCAGCCAAGAATTTTACCCATGTTCCCTCAAAGTCAGTACCTGTTTCCCCCGTCCAGCGGAGACACAGGTGGGACCACAAGAGTATATTTTCCATTTCCCATCCAGTCGTCCAGGTTCCTCTTAAAGAGGGCTAGAGAGATATTCTGCTTGACATGAAGAGGGAGTCTACTCCACAGGGGGGGGGGTCACTGGGACACAAATCTATCCCGCCAACAAGTTCTAGTAATGTCACAGACCAGTTTAAGGCCTTGCGTGCAGGTTGCGTGAGTGGAGTTTGTCTTACGGATATGCAGTAACTCCATCAAGGCTGTGTCTGAAATGGACTTGTATGCCGGACACAGGTCACCTCTGAGCAGTCTGTACGAGACTGAGTAGATGGACAGGGCTTTTAGCCTAGCTGTATAGGATAGGTGTTTGAGACCCTGGATTCTCCAGGTCAGGAACCTCTGCTGTCTCTCCAACTGCTGCATGTGATTGGCAAGGTACATGCCGAAGGGGGCATTGTACTCGATAATAGGACTGATAAGGGAAGAGCACAGGGATGTTATGACCTCCTTGTTCCTGGATGAAATACCCTTATTTACGAGGTGTGCCATGTAGAAAGCCTTCCGTACAACAGAGGCAACATGGTGGTCAAAAGTCAGGTTGCTATCAACCTGGGTGCCCAAGTCCCTCACGACTGACTGCATGCTTAGTACATTGTTATTAATGTGATAATTAGTGGGGATGACATTTTCCCCAAAGAGGATAATGATGCATTTCTTGGCATTCAGTTTGAGGCCATGCTTTTGGAACCAGTCATTAGTTTGGTTAAGGCCCTCTTGGAGGATGTTCACATCACTGGGGGAATTTAAGACAACACCCAGCTTGCAGTCATCTGCAAACTTGGTCAGCCACAGACCAGTGGTTTTGAGACTGTTTCAAACCTTTTTGTGATACAAAATTAATGAAGCAAAACAAAAGCAACAGTGGTAAATTACGTACCCACATACGAATTGGTTCAGCAATATCCATATTTATGGGGACATGGTAAAATGAAGCATTTAGAAGTATGGATTAAAAATGATACTGGTATGGCAGCTAAGGATATGTAGGAAGAGATTAAACAAACAATACAAAAATTGAAAAAAATGGAAATCTGTTATATGGATATTGACAGTAAGATAGAAGCAGTTAAAATGTTTTTGGTCCCTTTAGTCTTGTACACTGGTCAGCCATATTTTTATCAACCAGAGAAATTGTTGTTGATCGCAATTAATGAAGAGCTGAAGGATTTTATCTGGGAGGGGAAGATGGTAAGAGTGAAGTGGGATAAGCTTATTCTTCCAATAGAACAGGGCGGATTGGGATTACCAGAGTTAAAGGGGTATTTCAGAGCAACACAGTTAAGGCTGTTATACATAGCACAAGCAGAAAACTATTTTTATTTTTTATTTATTTTACATTTGTTAACCAGGGGTGTCTGAGCCAAAAGGCCCCTTTTCAGCAGTGGCCCAGGGAGAAAAGCTCCACATAGAAAAGTTACAGTTACATTTAGACATGATCAGTATACACACAAATTACAATAGACATGTTTTTACAGTGGTATGCAGCACATCAACAGTTACAGCGGAGAGAGCAAACAAGAAAACATTAATTAAAAAAAAAAAAGGTAATTAATAGACTTGTGGTGTACAGCTGAAATTTGGAACATAGGTAGAATACATACATAGTACACAGGTACAGTACATACATTGCACATTAGCCAGTGTTTGTGAGTAAGAGTGAAAACTATTATCAAGTACTCTAGGTTTAGTATGTAAAACTATAACTCAAAGTGGAAAGAGATGATGATGAAGAAACAAGGAGGGAGATCAAGTAACAGGGAGAGACTGGGATTTTGGATGCAGATCTTTAAGGAGAACAATAATCATACAGAATATTATATTCATAAAGTAGCAGAAGGTCTTCTAAGAACTAAGCCAACATGGGATTGGAGAAAAGAGATTTTGCCGATAGGGATGACTGCAATTAAGGATACAGACAATAGGCAAGAGGGGTGGGAATATATGGGAGAAAACTGGCAAAGGAACAAAGGTGCTGGAAGCAAATAACTAGAGAAGCAAACTGAATAGAATGGGAAAATGCCAAGAACATATTTGGACTACAGGTTAAAGATCGCCTTCCATATCAAGGATTAAGTATAGGGAAAGAAGTAGGGGGATCCGAAACGGAAGACCAGCACTGGTAGAGTTTTTAGTAGAATCTAGAAGAGAAGTTGAAGTTACCATTAAGAAAGGAATGATTACTACAGCATATAAAATTATTGTATGATAACTATAAGAATCAAAGGAGGTTAGAAAGGACTGGGAAGAGAGATTAGATAGGTAACTCACAAAGAATCAATGGGGGATATATGTATGTCTCCCAAATATAAACAAAATCTGGAAGATTTGGGATCTTTGCCTGGAAAAGCTTACATAGGTATTTTTATACCCCAAACAGACTTCAAAAGAATTCTTTCTCCGGAAGACAGCAAATGTTGGAGGTGTGATGGGGTAGAAAGAGTAATTGGGAACATATTTCCCCTGCAGACTGCTCTGTCAGAGATGCTGGGTGAGCAATTTGGAGTGCCTAGGGAAATGATTTTTTTGAGCCATGACAAACTCGGAATTGCCTAGACACAGTAAGGCCTTGTTGAGTCTAATTATAATGTCTGCCAAAACAGCAATTACTATAAAAAATGGAAATCAAAGTCTAAACCAACTTTACTAGAAGTAGTGAAAATAGTAACCGAGACAAAACAACTGGAACTGTGATCTTTAGAAAATAGGAGCAAATTACGTAGGAAAAATGGGGACTGTGGGATCAATACATGCAGAGGAGGAGAGAGGTCTAAAAGAAGGCAGGATATGAACGAGCTATGTAATGGTTAACTAACAATGACTGGATATGTTAAAAGTGATATATAATGTTTCCAGCTACAGTTGCGTTGGCACGGTTTGGAATGTATGTTAGCAACTGAAATTGTGTTGCTACGGTTTATTGTCATTTATATAAATGTAACATGGCCTATGTCATACATGATAATTTAATAAAGATGTCTGTTTAAAAAAATACATACATTAGAGTTAAACAACATTTTCAAAGCACAGAAATATGACTATATAACTAAGATGTTGCACTGCTCAAAACTGGTGTTCTTTTCATACGTTCATACTACCCTTGTGGGCCATTTTAAGCCAAGCCATTTACCCCATATGAGAACCAAACTCTGCACATTGCGTCTGTACGGTAAACACCTTAACCATTATGCCAACCACCTCTTTTGCCAGAGTTATCAAAAAGGGTTTCATTTCCATCCTAAAACAAGCACCTCAATCCTCCATTACCAATAAAGGATATAAAAACAAACTGAAAACTACAGCAGCAGAAGTGAGGATTAATGGAAGGCAGGTATTGAGCAATTTATGCAATGTTGGACAGATTACAGTTATAAAAAATAACGTGATGTATAATGCGTGTACCTAGAAACACGTTAATATTGCTTGTTTTCTTTCATATCAAGTGAAAATTTAATAAAGGTGTGTATATAACAAAAAAAAAAAAAAAAAAACTTCTGTGCACAACTTGCCTGGGATGCCCCTAGTGTGTGTGTGTGTGTGTGTGTGTGTGTGTGTGTGTGTGTGTGTGTGTGTGTGTGTGTGTGTGTGTGTGTGTGTGTGTGTGTGTGTGTGTGTGTGTGTGCAAATAAAAACAGGCCTTTTCATGTATGGTATTACTCTTATCCTTTGTTTGCTGTTTCACATTATCACACACAATGAACACCTACATCATATACTGCAAAAATTATTTTCAGCAGGTTTTGTCAAAATGCTGTTGCTGCCCTGACAGCAGTAAAAGGCATTATAGAAAATGTAATGAAAATTATGCTTGCTCTATAAAAACAGGAGCATTCCTCATAGTTAACTTAACATTACACCATTTATGTAACATGAATAACCCCTTACTGTGCACTGTACTGCGTTAGCCAACATACCTCTCACCTTCTCATGAAAGAAATCTGGACAAAATCCAAACTATTTGGGGGAAAGCGGATCAAATCAGGGACCATTTTTAAATATTACTCGAGTTAGAATGGTGATAAAGCAGGTTTTGATTTAGCAGGATATTAAGTCTACAACTAAAATGTCCATTATTTAGTTACTTTAATCCTCAATGATTTGCTGAGAAAACAAATGTTATGAGGAACGACCAAAATGCAGCAAAGATCTGGACAGATGACAGGTACGTAAATGAAATAAACTTCACCTCTTATTTAACATGAGCTAAATTAGCCACCACAAGTACAAAATTAACATCTAGCTCAGACTAGACAACTACAGGAAGACTGGCATTCAGTAAAACAAAAATAATTCCATTAAAAAAAAAAGAACGACTGGATGCAACAAGCCAGCTTTCTAGATACCTGACAACACACCTTCATTTGGAAACAAGGAAAGGCAAATCTGCCAGCAGCAAAAGTCAGATATTGCAATACATACATCATAAACACTACAGACAAGACTGCTGCTCTAACCAGACTACTTTAATGAAGCAACTTAAAAAAAAATCACAACTCTATACAATTCCAGGTGAAAGTATGAATGGTACCATCTTGTAAAGGATCCTTGTGTTCCTTTGCTTATATGTGCCACATGTGTTTGGAACCTGAAAGGGTGGGGACTCATTCAGTCTGACAATGTCTGTAGCAGGGATACACAGTGCTGTGCTGTCTAGGCATGTTTACAATCTAACCTGGATATTCAGTAACAGATATAATTTAAAGAGGACCAACTACAAAACCTAAAGACTCTTATGATGTTAAGCCATCTAATAAAGCACTCGTGTCTGGTCAGCGGTGAAACCCTCTTCCCGACGAGAATACGTTCATTTTCTCCTTGTGCTACTGTATGAAAACCGTCCTCCTAGCCAAAGGCCTGCAGAGTCCGGGTGATTTCCTGACATCCACCCAGGAGCCGCTGCAAAGACGACCCCTCCCACAAACTTGGGTGCCACTCTGCAGATGATAATCAGTCTGTATTTTCCGGCATGTACAAAATTACCACAACCACCATTCATTAAGTCCAACTTGGCATATTTCACTAAACACATACTGTCAGAATCCATATCCCTTTCCAATAACACAGACCTTACAGTAGATATATACAGATACCATAACAACTCCAAAGCCGTACTTACCACACTCCCATCTGCCTCACACGGCATCTGTCACCAACAATCCCATTCAGTCGCCACCTCAACAAATGTCTCCACTCTAGTGTCTGTCAGTCCCAAATACACTTCTGAGATTTTAGGATGAATTCTCGTTCTCCCAATACACTTAAGAGGGCAAGAATGCTGCTTACAAAACTTGAACCGTTTTATTTTCCTGTTCTCCTCCCGTCAAGCCTCGGACAGGACTACATAAAACCTCCCTACATCACAAGTCTAAGCTCTAAGAATAACATTTCAATCAACGGAGTCCCACACCAGTAACCCCTTAAACTTAACATTCCCGTGGCTGGAAGAACCCAGTGACGTAAGCTTACGTCAGTGGGAGGGAAAAAGGAGGGGTTATTCCTGTCTGACGGGGGTGGGGGGCACTGGAGATCTGTACAGACCCGTTTGTCTGTTTTACACTTTCGCGGTTAATTCTTCTTACGGGTTGCTCACAAAGAATCCAGTAGATTTATTTAGTGATCACTGAGTGTTTATTATAACAAGGAATGACCACTTGCGTAAAACGGTTACCTGTTGGCGGCTGTCTGATTGTAGGAATTACATGTCCTATAAGATGGTTTACGTGTAGCTCAATTTAGTTAAACGTTAGTTTTAAATAAATAAGAAAAAAAATCTCGTTTATGCAAAGGCATAGTAGAATGTGGCTCCTGGTTCTTGAGTGCTGCATTATAAATGTACAGGAGGCACTTTTACGTGTCTTCCAACTAATATTGGTATAATACCAACATTAGTTGGAACTGCATACCTCAACTGTACAGATTTTTTGCGGAATGTCCAGATTTTTGCCTCATATTTTTGGTCCATTTTTTCATAAAATAGTGGTTTTCTGGCAAATCATTAAATATTGAAGTTAGAAAACGACAGACATTTGAGTTTCAGATTTCATACATTTCACAAAATTCATGCTGATGCTAAACCTGTTATTCTATCAGCTTTCTAAGTTTGTAAGAGCAATATTTAAAAACGTTTTTGCCTAAATAAAAGCTTATTCTTGTAGCATTTTAGTTGCTTATTCTGTTTCTTATAATATTTGGGTGTTTCAGATACAGAATAACTGTTTTATGCAACTATTACATAAAATATAGGAAATAATTTTGTCCTAAAATCTCAGGACATCTGCCATTTTTACAATATTTTTGCAGGACACAACTGCCCAAATAGGGACTGTCCCTCGCAAAGTGGGACAGGTGGTAACCCTACTATTTTGGGGCCTTTGTCCCACTTTTATTTATGGCTTTGTCCAGCTTTCTTGCTCAGAGAGGTTGCGAGGTATGGTTGGTAAAATACATTTTTAAACGTTTTATTCCTTGACTTTTACAATAACACATAAATAAAATCTGATTGCATGCTAAGACATAAGATGTACCTGGCTTTACTGATTTTGTGTCATTCTAATATATGGAGTTGCTCTAATGATGACAATTTTTAATTAATCAGTGGACATCAATATAAAATATTAAAATAACTGGTAAGAAACAGTACAATAGTAAAGCTACAGTGTTTAGTTGTGTTGCATACACTTTATTATTTTCGTTAAGGAAACTGCTAAAATTTGTTTTAAACTTCTTTTCTTTTATAATTTGTGGGAATGAGTGTGATGAAGTGAATATTTTGCTTGGTTTATTTATAAAGTTAAATTATGATTGAAAGAAGAACTCATGAGATCCATTAAATATATAAGCCATTTGTTAATAACAGAAATCCATTTTTTGTCGCGTAGTGTGTGTATGTGGGGGGAGGGGCTATAATATTACTACTAATGTTTTAACCCCCAGTTCCTGACAAGCCAGTTGTTTTCCACTTCCTTGCAGCTTTCTGTTGTCTGTAGTCAAGGGTGCCCACAGGATTTTTTGCAGGGGTTGCAAACCCACAGGCCAGAGCTCCAGGGTATATCTGTTTATGTGTGGATGACCAAGAACTCCTGCTGTATTCCACAGAACTCCTGCTGTATTCCACACTGTAGTTCAGAAACTGACAGCGTCTCTATGGATTTATAGAGTTATGAAGTAAGACCTCACTGGAACTGTAGTATTGAACTTGTTCGTGTAAAAATCATAAAGTTGTTGGGTAATTGTAATTTTTAAAAACAAAAACTGAACATATTATATTGCTGTAAGTTTAGGCCTACGACTTTAAGTGTGAAGCTGGCTCAGTACTTTCACTTATTCATTTATTTTTCTTGATACCCTTTATTCAATTCAGTCTAGGGTATGGAAAAGCCAGAATATATCCTAGCATTCACATGCACTGTGTGGTAAACATGAACCAGCAAGCATAAAACAAACAGCTTGTGGAGAAGCCGCTAATCCATCACAGAACACTCCCTCCCCGACTGCACCTCATTATGAAAAAACATTCATCATTCGGACTCTTAAAAAGTCCACAACATTCCACACAGAAAGGGCCTTTACTGTTAATATTCCTTAAGTAATATCAAGCCCAGAGACGAATCCTGATCAAACAGGGTCCTAAACAGGGTAATGGATCGGGGCCTCTCCCATACCCTCCCACAGCCATTCCAGAGTCCCATTAGATGACTATTTCTACCCAGTTACCATAAACACTGTTCAAACCTCTCAGTGCGCATACTGTTTTCTGCTTAACTTCTACAATGATTATTTGGATTAAATTTAGAACTTTTATTTCAAATTTTATAGCACAATCACTAATAGACATCTGATAAACAAATCAATACAGTTTCACAATGAAAACAGACTTGGCATTAAAACTTCTCTGCCTTTGAAATTCACACTCACTGAATTAGCATTGAAACTCACATTAAAAAAATGCATTTAGCCAGTGGCAGATACTGTTTACATTTGGGCTGTTTTCAAATCATAGGCGCCTTGCACACATTTTTAGGACCATGCATGCATGCATGTGTTCTTTGATTCACCTTTCTGATAGTATTAAATTATATTCCCTGTATAATAAAGTTCCACTTGTTAGAGCATGCTTTAAATTTGTAGCTTTGAACATTTTTCCAGTAAGCAATAAAACAAAATGTATGAAGCAACAATGACAAAACTGCCCATTTCAGAACATTTCATCAATAAAAGTCTAATCAAACTTCTGTCATTACAATCCATCAATATTAGTCAATATGCACAGTCTCTACAGAAGTAAAAATCATCTGAATAATTTCACATTAAAAATATGTGTAATTAATGAAGAAGTTGCTGCTATCAAACACCTTTATAGTTCAGTGTTTCATCTGCAAATTCAGCTTGTTGTCCTTGAAGAAAAACTGCCTATGTTACATTATAAAAATAAGCTGGTAATATTGCAATAGGGAATGGATGAGAAACTGACAACAGGTTCATAGTTACTAGGCATCTCCTCCAAAGGAAGACATACTTGGATTGCAGCATCCCACTCCCTTCTGCATCAAAAGCAAGCACGCTACCTGTGCTACTAACAATGCTTTTAAATTCTTTAGCGCAATAGTGATACCATTTGCTAAACAACAGTTGCACATTGCAAACAGACTTAGTATGAGCAGCATTAAACCTGTCTTAACCCTGAAGCTCTCATTCCTTATAAAATACACTTGAGACTCAATTCCCTGTACAATGCACTTGACACTCAATCATACCTCTCAACATTATTGCACAAGAAATCTGGACAATGCTAAAATTAATGGGGGTACAAAGGCCCAAAACTAGGGACACATTTTAAATATTGCTTGTATAATCTTAGAAAGTTGCTAGAATAAAAGGTCTTGTGTTGCCATGCATTTTCTGAAGGATATGAAGACTGAAACTTAAATGGCTGGTACCTGCCCTCCCTGAAGAGTTTTATTAAATAACTTCCCCCAAATCATTGAAACTTTATTTGCTACTCTTTTCCATACCTCTACTGAAATACCATCCTCTCCTGGTGATTTTCCCACCCCCTCTATTGCAAGCTAGGAAATATCTAATGCCTGTATAGCAACGCCATTCTGTTAATCCACTCTCCACTGTTTCATCTTTTCTATATAAATTCAAATAATATTCTACCATTGTATCAGCTATATTGTCTGGATCATACTCTGTATTGTTAGTATTGTTATCCCTAAGCTTAGTTATCATATGATCAACCTTCTGTTGTCACAATTGCAAACAGACTTAGTATGAGCAGCATTAAACATGTCTTAACCCTGAAGCTCTCATTCCTTATAAAATACACTTGAGACTCAATTCCCTGTACAATGCACTTGACACTCAATCATACCTCTCAACATTATTGCACAAGAAATCTGGACAATGCTAAAATTAATGGGGGTACAAAGGCCCAAAACTGGGGACACATTTTAAATATTGCTTGTATAATCTTAGAAAGTTGCTAGAATAAAAGGTCTTGTGTTGCCATGCATTTTCTGAAGGATATGAAGACTGAAACTTAAATGGCTGGTACCTGCCCTCCCTGAAGAGTTTTATTAAATAACTTTCCCCAAATCATTGAAACTTTATTTGCTACTCTTTTCCATACCTCTACTGAAATACCATCCTCTCCTGGTGATTTTCCCACCCCCTCTATTGCAAGCTAGGAAATATCTAATGCCTGTATAGCAACGCCATTCTGTTAATCCACTCTCCACTGTTTCATCTTTTCTATATAAATTCAAATAATATTCTACCATTGTATCAGCTATATTGTCTGGATCATACTCTGTATTGTTAGTATTGTTATCCCTAAGCTTAGTTATCATATGATCAACCTTCTGTTGTCACAATTTTTGAATGAGCAATTCAGTACCCTTGGGATCATTATCAAAACATTGCAATTTAACTTCACTCATTCTGAATTCATATAAATTATCTAAATATGGGCCTATCTCTAACCTCAACTTCTCTCTAGACTCTGCCTTCTCTTCTAGAGACCAATACCCTAGTTCTGCTCCTGTATGATCAAAATGTTTTTTAGGGCCTGCATGTATTTAATTCTATTTTGACCAAATTGTTCTGCTTGTTTCATACCTATCAGTGTTCTGAGTTTCACCTTGAAGGAATTTTCCCAACATTATGCTTTTCTGAAACTCTGCAGTCGTACTTAAAATATTTCTTATTTCCACCAGTTGGATCTTGGAGGAACATATATCAAAGCTAATGTTATTCTTTGGCCAAGCCAAAACCCTTAAGAATAACATATTTGGTCTCCCTGTCTCTTTTAGTTTCTTCTGTTATTAACAGAAGACCATTTTATTAATATTAGCACTCCCCTCTTCCTTTCTGTTGATAAACCCACCTCAAATCCTATACCCCCACTCACGTTTATCTTACCAATCAACTATCTAAATTTTCACAGAATGTCTTGATTTTTGCTTAATATTTTTGGTGTGTTCTTGATAAAATTTCTGGTTTTCTGGCAAATCACTGAAGATTGCTCTCACTAAGTAATGGCATACATTTGAGATTCATATCCTTCAGAAAATGCATGCAAAAACAAATCCTGTTGTTCTAGTAAATTTCTAAATTTATAAGAGCAATATTTAAAATCTGTGTCAATTTTTGGACCTATGTCAACCAATCTTTTTTATACTTTGTACAGATTTCTTGTGCTAAGCGGTTGAGAGGCTTGACTTTTATCAATTCTTGTTCTTTTTGGTTCATGTGCGTCTCCTGTAATATCCCCCACTTTTCCTTAGATAACTAATGACCTGCGCCTCTTTCATCATTCAGCCTGTTTATCTTCTATGATATAAAGCAGAAGCATCATACAATCCTGCCACTGTGAGAACTCTGAAACACATCCCCAAATTTAAGTAGTTGCAAATGTGGGCCTGACATACAGTCATTATCATGATGCAGTAAATATAAAATATGCCTATCTGGTATCAGGGGAATTACTATTTGTCTTGCAGTTTGGATCCTGAAATAATATAACCAACTATATCCAACTGAGAAACAGAACCACAGTGTAACACAATGAAATATATAGAAACCTATATTTAAAATGCAAAAATGAGGTGAGCAACATTCATTATTGAAATGGCAATCAGTGTTAGACTTGGGTTGCAATTTGATATTGAGACATTTGATCTACTTCTACTTTCGATCCTACCAATCATTTTTTGGCACTCATCCAATGGTGTTTCAAAATATCACTCAATTCCTTCCCTGCCCCTATTATCATTCATTCCATATCAATAGATTATTAAGTGTGACCCAATCATTTATATAAGCAAATGGAGAATCAGTGAGTCCTAACTTAAATTTAGGAGGCATACACATACTTGTGCTTGGTGTTCTTGACAATTACAACCAGATCACCCTTCTTAAAGTCCTTGTGACACAAAAGCAGTATACCATTTGAAGCACACATGCTGTTGCGTATGCAAAATTAAATTAGTTAATAACTACAGTTAATGTTGCATGTGTCATTAAAACTGTTAAAGATGCCCTGTGCAATCCTCCTTCCCTCTTAAATGCACTCATTCTGTGGACTTACCAAAACTCCCCAAATATAAACCCCCCTGTGAAAGTAAAACCAAAACTATGACAAGGAATTTATCCCTGCAGTTCTAGCTACTCATAATTAATCTGTACTATACTCCAAGAATGTTATCAGAACAAACTCCCTAATCAACAGGTTCATTCTCGAGATAACTGCAGAGGGTACACGGACAGTCCACTAAACATAATACAAGGGTAATCACTACCTTACTTGCTGAAGAAGAATTATTTCACAGAAGCAGCACAAATCAGTCCTGGAGTATGTCTACAGTCATTCCGCGGATGAAGCACAAGAATGGAAAGAATGGAACATTAAATTCTGCGGGGAAAGGAAGAAGAAGAGGATGTGTGACGACCTACGTAAAGAAACAAGTGTTTGCGACCAATGTTTTTAAAGTGGAACACCCTTAAAAGCAAAAAGTCCTACTTTGTTTTTGTATTTACAAAGTGTGACAATCCTTCGGCCAGCAGTCAAAATCCGGGGGGAGGGTGCAAGTGCACCCCCTTGCATCTGCTTGCGGGCATCCATGTCTCTAGTTCTTATGGTTATAACCCACCATGGTATAGCCTGCACATAAACGTTGCCCTCCAGGGGAGGTCTGGAGAGACTAAGTTGAGGTACAAAGTGCCTCTCAATTGTCCAGATTTTTACAGAATGCCCAAATTTTTGCCTCATATTTTTGGTCTGTACCTCATACAATTTGAGGTTTTCTAGCAAATCACTGAGCACTAAAGTCACTTAATAATGACATATGTTTCAGTTTCAGACTTCATATCCTTCAGAAAAATGCATGATAACATAGTCTGCTATTCTAGCAACATTTCAAGTTTAGAAGAACAATATATATATTCTGTCCATATTTTGGGGCCTTTGTTCCTGCACTGTTTTAGAGTTTGTCCAGATTTCTTGCATTAAGAGGGTGAGAGGTATGGGCAAACCTTCCTATTGCTCCTTGGGTGGGATGGGACCAGGCCAAGGTCTCTAATAGTGTGTCATTTTAAGCCCTTCATTGTCTTGAGAGATGTTAGTGTGTGGTAGGCATCAAGAACAGACATGCCCACATCTATAGTGACACACTTTCTTATTATAGCACCCTCTGGTGTTGCAGTAGCTGTTGTCTCAGTCAGTGTAAACCAGTCTGCACTGGAGATTGTGATATTAGACCACTATCCCTCAGAAAGAGTTGAGGAGCTTTATGCCTCATTATTCCATGCTCACCCCTCTCCACTCCATCATCATATTTTCTTGTATGTAGACCACTAGTTGAACCCACATCATCTGGGTTGCAGTCAGGGCTTCATCCCCCTACATGACAGGGCTGACACTTGTTTACCTGTTAAGTGATTAGTCAATGTCTGGAGTTATTAGTTGTTACTGAAGGACCTGTGTGATAACAAAAAGCATAAAATGGTGTTTGCATTAAAAATTCAGTTTTTTCAGTTTTCCAGAGTGTAGTGTTTTCTCCTTTGGTTGTGTTACAATTCACTGAAATGTAATGGGGTTTCCATTGTATCTGTTGTTTCCTTCCGCATCCCAAAGAAATGCCAAAAAGTAAACTGATGAGGCTGTATATAAGTGTATGCAGATGTCATGTAATGGACTGATGTCCAATCCAGTAATGGTTCTCTGCTTTGCAGTCTTTGAATGATGGTCTAGGGTTTGGTTCCTCATGACCCCAAAATAAGATAAAGTTTGGATTGTGAATTGAATGAAAGTTGAATACATTCCTGTGAATTTTTAAAACTTTTGTTACGTACTATTCTATCTGTGGATAATTGTTAGTGTGTTTTTATTGTCACAAATAGTTAAATAGTGTTAATCCCTGTTGTAGTTTTTATGATGTAGTAGTGGTTGTTGTAGGGATTTGAGATTAGCTCACTCACTTAAATTAAGTAGCAATATTTTCAGTTTTTAAGATTTTTTTTTCTGTATTGAAAAACTGAATTAGAGAAATGCATGTGGGTTGAGAGAACATTAACAGTGGTTGGAGAGGTGCACTGATGGTGACAGTGGAACACCTACAGGCAACCAGGCAATAATGTTAAAGGTAATACTGAAAGGTTGGTATAATGCTTTAGACAGGTGACTGGTATGATCTTGGGAGGTACTGATGAGAGGTCGTGATAACAGCTGATGGAACAGATGTGATTAACACAGAGAATGAAGGTAGAGGTAGCAGTGGGTAATGCTTACAGGATATATGGAAATGCTGACTGTAGATGGAAAGAAGCTGATTGACACTACTGACAGAACTGGAGGAAACATTGACAGAGTGAGTGTGACAGGGTTGGGGAGAGACACAGAAGGGCAGTACTGACATTTCATGGTGAAACAATAATAGCCCAGGTTGATGGGGGACTGGGCTAGGGAAACACAAGCACTACTGATATGCATAGTGGCACATGTGCATATTGTGGGCAATGGTAGGAGAAGACACACTGTCTGTGATTGTGCTGTGGTGTCTGGCAGGTATATTACTGGAATATGAATGGATGAGCTATGTGTGACTTCAGAAACTGAAGTGCTGCATTGTCTGAGGTGGACGGTAGATTTTAAAATGACCAGTAGTCAGAATTATGTTTCGGCTAGTGAAGTCCTTATAATTAATCTTCTGAAAGACAAAACCAAAAAAGGGCAAAACTCAGAGCAGAAACAGAATTAAATACTTGTGGCTTGGGAAATTAGGAGAACTTTAATATACTTTACAAGAGCAGTAATGAAATGGTCAGCTAGTGAAAACAAATCAGGCTTCAAATTAGAGCATTCAAATGTAAGAAGGGTGAAGGAGGGGAACTGGTAACTTATATAGAAGTAGGTAAGCACAAGAGTAGGACAGCACAAGGGCAATGCTGGACGTAAGCAAAAAGTGTAGGAAGCTTGTGATACTGGCTCCTGGGTTGTTTTTTTATTTTTGTTTCTGTTTGTTTTTGGCTTAAAATAATAGTTAACCTTTCCATTTTGGGACATTGAGCTTCACATGTGCACTATATTCATCTAACCTGTTTTGGGACTGAACTTCACATCTGTGCAGTAATAGTTATAGTTTCATTAAAAAGACAAAAACACTGTGCTTAATCAGCTGGGATGTTTCCAAAAAAGTCCAGCGTTTAGATACGTTTAGGTGTTTATGCCTTATAACAGATCTTACTGTCTTTTACAGGGATACAAAATTATACTTCATTTGGGGATATTAGAGCTACTTGATAACGCAGTGAGGAGCCATTTCCCACTGGCTCAAGCTGCACAAGGAGACTTGTGATTGAGAATATCTAAATAAAACTTGAAAAAGCTGTAGGCAGTCTGGGACAGGTGAGAGCTTTCTATTCAGTGGTACCATTGCATTCCACCCTGTAGTATGTATTGCTACAGTCAGACTTTTAATATTGTGTGTGTGTGACAGGGGTTGCAATGGTTTGGCGTCATTGTGTCTTGACATCAGCAAGCTGAAGAACATTGTTGTAGCCATTGATTTGTTTTCTATCAGATAATTGTATGTTTATTAACTTACCATAACTGAACATCGAAGTGTACAGCATAAGTACAGTGGCTGTACTGTGGATGTATTTGTGTGTGGAAAAAAAAGTTGTACTAAGTTGCACTGTATGACAAAAGTGAACTGAAATATATTTATGTGGCCACTGTTTATGTATTTATCATGCATTTATTCATAGACATCTGAGGTGTATGCAATCACCAAAGAGGCTGTAATTGGTAGTTGAGTCTGTCTGCACATGAGGGGGATGCAGTGGGTTACACTTTATCTGCGAGACAGCAACAAACTGAAATGCATTACTGTGGCCATTATATGTGTACGTATTCAATTATTTGATCAAAATGAGACATTTGAGGTATACATAGCAAAGTAACTGTTGAGCAAAAGGCAGTTTGCTGATGATACTGACTGCCCTTCTGTCATCTGATTGCAGTTAAACAGTTGTTAATCTGGCTTGAAAGGAAGATGGTGGCACCTTGTATGGCAGCGGCCTCTCTGGCTCCCGATGTGCACTTTTCATTTTTATGTCATACCTTGTGATTTGTTTTTATATGGTGAGTCCTTTTTATTGTTGAGTGAGCAGATGCTATGGCGGAAATTGCTCATAGCGTCCTAAATGGAATTAGTTGCATGTTATTGTCTGTTTGGAACATAATGTTGGAGTGATGGAAGTTGGGCATGCAATAATGAGCTGAGCCAATATGGAGTGCGGGAACAGAATTTTCATTGTGATATGATAATGGAGTGATTGATCTTGAGACGTGGCAGATGGGGTAGGAAACAGTGAAGAACATGGTCTGGATGGTGGACTGTGAGGGTCAGTGGCATCGGATGGAAGGACTTTGGTGGTTGCTGGTGATGGTGTGGCCATTTGGACCTGCAGGTAGAGGTGGTTGGGAAGACTGTAGATGGAGAGAGAGAGTCGGATGTTACTAGGGATGATGTAACCATTCGGGCCTGCATTTAGCGGTGGTTGGAAGATCTGTGGTGAATAGGATGTTCAGACAAAATTATTGTTTTAAATGTTGATGGTGATGCATGGAGTTGGCGGCAGGGTGATGGAAGTTGCCCATGTATCCTGTTTGTTTTAAGCTTCTGATGTTCGGTTGGCTCTTCATTGTTGCTGTTTAAGTATCTGCTGTTTTTTGACATATGTTGCTATATGTTGTTGTGTTCTGCTGTATGTTTTTTGTGCATGAGCTTGGAGGAATGCAATTTTGTTCAGCTGTAACTTGGGTATGGTTATGGTTGAATGACAATAAAGCTTACCTTGACTTTGAGTTGGTAAGGACTAGTGTGTATGCACTTTTGACTAAAATAAAGTCAGATCACTTGTTGTAATCATTATATTTTTATTTGACAGCAGACTTTTAACATGTATACACAATAAAGCATCTATAATGACTACGTACTGAGGTAGTCTATAGATGAAAGAGACTGACCTCAACTGTTGGGTAATCAGTTAAACAGTATATTCCCCAAGTCATTCCAGTTAGCCCCATCCATTCACTTGCTTCCTGCAGCCCCCCCTTCTTTGAAGTTATTGTCACTGAAAAAATAGAAGTAGGCTGAAAGGATAAAGCAAGGATATCCAAGTGGATCAACACTAAGGTTGGAGGAAAGAAGCAGTGCATCCTTGAAAATACATTTGTGGAAAGTGAATTGCAGACAATAGTCACTATTTTTCTGTGAGTGGCTATAATGGTTTGTCTCTTTTTCCCACCTTCTGAGGTCTGTAATCAGACATCATTTACATATAGCTCATCACCATGGTAGAGTGAATCTGATGTCTGCACAACTGCATCAGCATACCTTGTATTATCAAGGAGAGGGGAGAAAGATTTCCATATTTTTCTAATGTGTTTTGAAGCCGGAGACAGTATACTCATGCATTTCACAAAAGTGTTGCCTTGGGTCTTCAAGATTTGCATTGCATCCTAACCACAGGCATGCTTGACATTTCCTTAACAGTTGTGTTTTTGCAAGATAGTGCTTCATTGATAGATATTGTGTAGTTTCTCATGATAAGCAGTATTCATCCTTTAAGATCTTGGATAGATGGGATCACTTTCTCACTGCATAGTAGGCCGTCCCTTGCAATTCTCAGTTTGTATCCTTTCTTATGGGGTGAAGGCTCTGAAATGTGCACAGCTGAAAAAAAAGTCAGGGGTATTTGACTTCAGATGTTTGCATTATCTTGCGGGGAGAAAGGCATCAGCAGTCCATGGCTAGAACCCAGAGATTAAATACCTTCTGTCGTAGTCCATATGAGAGTGCATCTACTTGCCTGCAGTACAGAAGAGTTCCACAAGGTCAGTCAAGATTGTGGCTTTTACTGACATGAATCGGTCGATCACAGATGTGATGTGGCAAACTTAGGCATTCTCTAGGAAAATGAGGACTTGAAATGGGAAGCCTGGCCTGTCCATGCCACAGAAGAGGATGGTGTGAGCCTTTGGTCTCATTAGTATTAGACCTCTTCCCTTCAGGACTATTGTAAAGCAAAGTCCTCAGCTTGCACTGGACCATTGAAGTCAAAGATTTGAAAGCCCAGATGAGAGTGGATGTAACTGCTTTTAGCTGAAGGTGGTGGATTTGACCTCTGACAGGTTCAAGGCCAGGCATGATCCAGTAAAAGTAGGTATCCTCCAGCACAGTGAAGAATCAAGTGGAAAACTTGGCCTGTATGTGTCACAGAAGGAGATGACTTAGGCCTTTGGTATTCAGGGTGCTGCATCTCTACTTGTCATACCCATATGTTGCAAACTCCTTCAGCCTACACTTGACTGATAAGATCAGGTGTTTTGTAGCTCAGATGAGAGAAGATCCACCTGCAGATGAAGGGCGGTTTACAAGGTCGGCTGAGTTTGTTTGTTTTTTCCCGCCAGTTTAATTACATCATCCACAGGCTCCATGCACTACATGCACTACAGATATTTTACTGTTAGGTTCTCTTTTATAATAATGTGTAATGCCATGGTGCAACCTGCTATTTCCCTTAAGTTAGGACAGGTACAAGTGAAATGGAGCATTATATTCAATGACTGGCATAATGAGGGTTGAGTAAAGGGGCCAGTAACATTGCTAGATCTAAACCCAATTAATTTCTTTGTAAGCTATGCAATATAGGCGGGCTTGGTTGCAATAGACACATTGTGACCATAAAATGGGTCCCTGCCCACATAAGTTTCCAAATCCCAAACAAACTGGGTCAAGTGTTAGGGCTGTAGTGTCATTGTGATAGTTCCTAGGGTAGATGACTTCCGAAAGGATACAGTAACGCATTTTTTGTCATTTACTTTCATTCCATGACTTTGGCAACAGTTGTTTTATTACTTCTGTTAAAATGACATATGTTACAACCAACACAGGAGTATGTATGCCAAGCCACAGTTGTTAAGGTACAGGTGTGTACAACTTGTATTAGTAGTTCATCAGTTGGCTTAGTAACCGGCAGACCTGTTACCAGCAGGGTGCCACAGGGGTAACTGCTGGGCCCCATACTACTTGGCATATATTCCAAAGAAGTTGAGGTCAAAAAATAAAGGGTTGTGGTTGATCAACTTAGCAGAAGACTGCAAACTATGTGCAGTCACTGAATGCTCAAATGATGTCTGTATACTCCAGGAGGAACTAACAGACCAATGACTGGTGTATTAGTCATGGTCCGTAACTGAATGCAAAGAAACACATGATCGTTCCTTTTGGCACACACCATGTCCCTTCACACTATGAAATCAATAACACCCTAAGTACCCATTAAGTGGTAATGGCCCTGGGAACACAGGTTGACCACAAGCCCAACTTCGACCCCCATGTGTCCACCACTGTAAGGGAATCTGTACACATAGCACACTTGCTAAGTAAAGAAAAGATATAAGTTATAGTACTGACACATACCTAGAGCAAGGTCATTACACTGCAAAGACCATGTGCCTTCTGACTTACAGGCAAGGCAGAGCTCACATATGACTGGTCAGCATGAAACAGAAGTGACAGTGATTTCATCCGATCCATATAGGACAGATGGCAACCTTGATTCACAGAGGTTGTCTTCTCCAAATGTTGTCAGCCACAAACCTTATTTTTGGGTTATTACTTAATGAGAAATAGCAGCTAGCAGATTAGGTACCAGGCATGCTCCCTGTGGAACACTACTCCTTAGTGGTCTGCAGGAGAAGGTGGATTGCCCTAGTTGGACTCTAAGTGTTCGAGCAGTGAGACACATAGTGACCTCACACAGTATTGCAGGCTTATCTGTTATGGTGACTTTGTTGATGCCAGGGTGGTGGCTAATGACAAAAGGCCTGCAAAAAAAGTATGTAATCTGTACACAGTGAGGTGTAAGATTCACTGCATGGGGTTGAAAATATAGATAATCCCCGAGGTCAGTGGAATCAATAACTTTGATCAAGAGGACAACAGAGACCATCTTCCAGTCAGCTGTGATTTTCCCAGTACTTACACTATGACTACCCAAAGTTGCTACTAATTCTGATTGGAGCCAATATATGACTCATCTGGGTGTGTAATCCAGCGCCACCATTGCTGTGTTTTTGTCCTTAGAGAGGGGAATTCAAATGTGCTCTTTAGAGATACAATTTAGGGGACAGGTATGGATGTCATGTCATAAATGTGATGGCAACAGGGGATTGAGGTTTTCATGTGACCTGTCAGCTGACAAGGTTACCTCTGTCTACTGTCTGACTGTATGTGGTATCAATAGCTGTTACTTCAGTGCAACAGTGTGCCTTTCATTACTGGTTAGGGATGAAGGTAAAGAACGGCATCTGGTTGTCCATAGGTGAGTAATCTAAATGTAGTTTGGAGTCTTTGTTTTGGAGGACTTCACAAAGTATGTGCATGGTAAAGCAGATGAGGGAGCCTTCCCAGTGTAGGGCATACTGCCTGTTGCTATGAAGACATTATTTGATCATCTTATTGTAAACCGTGTGCATGCCACTTGTCCACCCGGCAGGCTTGATCATCCTTGCGCTTATTGTGCTCCCATCTGTTATGGTCAGCTCAGTGCAGATAAACAGGTGATGGCATAAAGCATTGGTGTACATCTGTGTGTATTTCCCTTGACCATCTGAGGGGAGAGTTGGAATGAAGTTCGTCAGTCCATGGCACTTCACCATTACTGTGCTGTGTTCAGAGTCTTGCATAGTTCTAGCCCAGGTCTTATTTTTTGTACAGCCCTGTGTGGCTCCCATTGTCCTCTGTTTTATTCACACCAGATACTACTAGCGTGAACTGCGGGAATAGAAAGATTAAAACATTACCACAGTATCAAAGCTGGCAGAGCAACATATTTGTAGTGACTTAACAAGTGAGAGTAGCTCTAAGCAAGCACCATGTGAAACCTGAACAAGCACCTAGAATCATTCATTGCAATTTCCACACCATAAGTCTGATGAAAATGAATTCACATATTCATAGGGCTGTTGGATAAATGTGTATGGGCATGTAGGGTTGTTACTACACTGCAAAATTGCTTTGTAATAGTGGGGATTTTTGGAAGGCATGAGCAAACACAACAGTATATTACAGCCATAGCAGCAATTGCACTGGAGGCTGACAAAGGCATTTTGTCCATGCACGTCAATATTTCAAAAGTCAGTCCTTGCAGTGACATCTCTTATCTGAGTCAAGGTAAATTAACCTTGATGTCCAAAAACCTTGTTTGTGATAAGTGACACTGAAGTATTCACCAATGGCCACAGTCACTTCTGGACACAAGAAAAGAGAAGGGGAAATATAGTGATGTGGTTTGTATGTACAAAGAAAAAATGCAAGTACAGTGCTAAAATATTTCTGAAAACCAACAGTTGGAGTAAAAACATATGTAGGCAGACACTGCATACCAACATAGTTTGCAGATGTCAATATCAATTTTTAACAAGGTGAAAGCATGACGTAAATGATACCTTCACACTTAAATTACTAAAGATCCAAACAACTAGTTCAGACCCAAAATATGTTATTCTGTAGCGCCTTGGTGCAAGACCTTCCAGGAGTTACTACAGAAAATGGATGGAATGCAGTCAGATAAGGCCATGGCTATAGTGCAGCAAAAACAAATGTCCCCTCTGTCAAAGGAAATGCTAGAACAAGGATTAAATTACATGAGTCAAGCACCATGCTGAAAGCTGCCCATCACAGGAATTAACAAGTCAAATTACCCCCAGGACTTTGACAGCTAGGGAAGTTAAGTGTTACGGGGGAGGGGAGAAGTAGATGGACCGGAATTCGGTCTCTCACAAATTAGTGCCATTTAAGCTTAATTACAAAGCCAGCAGTAGACAGCACTTTTGAAAGTGTGTTCTGTGACATTTGCACTACTTCTGTTTTAAGTAGTCATTCAGCAGCAGGGAATGTTGCTTACAAAGTAATGACTCAAAGAGAGCAGTGTATGCATGTAACATCTATGGAATGATAGGCGCTTTAAGCAAAAGGAGGCCTGCATGATGTAACATTTTTGAGCCAAACACTGCATTCTGGGATACTGAGTGGCAAAGTGATTTATTAAAACCACGTCAAGATGCTAGAGCCCATGTGGCAGACTCTGGAATTACATATAAAAATATTTAAAATCCTGTAAATAATCCCAGAGTGCTGTTAAAATGTAGGAAACATCAAGTCATGATGAAATAAAGATGTTTTTTGAGTCTGTGTGTGCGGTACTCCTTTAAGGTGGTGGAGAGTTTTAGGGAGAAATATTATAGGGTTGCCACCTTTTAAACAGGCCAAAGTGGGACATGGGGGTGTGGCCAATATGACACTGGCCACACCCTCTACCATGACATCACCACAGGAGTGGTGAAGGTGATGCTGTTATGGGTACGACAAATGGTGGCTGGTTGGCTGGCTGCTGGAGTGGCTAGCTGACTGGCTGGCTGGCTGCTGGAGTGGCTAGCTTGTTGGTGGGAGTAGCAGCTGGATGGACGAATGACTGGATGGATGGCTTGATGGATGGATGGCTGAATGAATGGATGCCTGGCTGGATGGATGGCTGGCTGCATGAATGGATGGCTGGCTGGCTGGCTGCATGAATGGCTGGATGGCTGAATGAATGGATGGATGGATGGATGGATGGATGGATGGATGGATGGATGGATGGATGGATGGATGGATGGATGGATGGATGGATGGATGGATGGATGGCTGCATGAATGGATGGTTGGCTGGCTGGGTGGCTGGATGAATGGAAGAATGACTGGCTGGCTGGATGAATGAATGGATGGCTGGCTGGCTGGTTGGATGAATGGATGGCTGGCTGGATGAATGGATGGATGGATGGCTCATTAAAAAAAAAAAAAAAAAAAAATCTCGGTCTTTTTTTTAGCGGTTGTAGAAGCGCTTAAAACAAAGCGCTCCTACAGCCATGATCTTTGCAGGGCTCTTCCTGTCCCAACCCCCACCCCTTTCATGAATTGCAGTAAATTGCTGCACAAATTAAAGCACCCAAACCTAACAGGCAGCAGCTTTGCCTGCAGGTCCGGGTTGGTGATGTAACTGAATTGCTGTGGAAAAGCCAGAAATAATTTATTTTATTTTTATTTTATTTTTATTTTACATTTGTTGACCGGGCTAGTCTAACTGGATATATGTCCATTTTCAGTAGAGGCCCGGGAAGAAAAGCTCCAAAGACATGATTCAATATTAAAGTATAATTACAAACAATACACAAACATCAGATATTATAATAAAAAAAAAATAGCAATTATCATAGTAAAAAAAGTCATCGACAATGGTAATGTGCAGTAAAAACCTAGAGGATTTAACAGGATGTACACTGAGGTTAAGAGTCAAAAATAGTACAAATTGAGTGTATGGAGACATAGAGAAAGGGAAGTTGGGTGTGTAGTGATGATACAATGGATTTACTTAACAAAAGGTATGTAAAGAGGATAAAAAAAAAGGTAGTAAAAAAAAAGATAGATAAGAAAAGTATAGTCAGATGGAAGATGTAACAGAGGATAGTAAGGACTAGATAGGTAAGTTGAGTTTGTTGAGGTACAGGACTAGTCAGGTTTGGAACAGGGGCATAGCTAGTATGACTTCAGGTAAAGTTTAAGTCTGTTTTTAAAGAGAGATAAAGAGGTGAGTGAGGTGAGGTCATTAGGGAGAAGATTCCAGGATTTGCCTACAGTATTAGAGAAGAGAGAATCCCCAGCCCTGTTGTTAGGTTTAGAGGTGTAAACAAGAAGTTTGCGTGATGAGCGTAAGGACTTCAGATTTTTATAGGGGGTGATGAGGCTAGTTAAACTTGGAGTACTGGAAGGTTTAAAAAGAATGTTTTGGGCAATGGTTAGTTGGTGAAATTTGATCAGGTGTTGTAGTTCTAACCATCCTAGCTGGTTAAAGTTTATACAATGGTGGGTTCAAAATGGGTTGCCTGTAGCAAATCGTGCAATGTTATTATAGGACATTTCTAATTTGCTGAGATTATTCTTGGAGAGATTAGTAAAAATGGGTGAGGCATAAAGGAGTGCAGAGATCAAATGAGTGTGGGCGATAGTAGTTTTAGCAGTAGGAGAAAGGAAGCGTTTAATCCTATAGAGAGTGCCAATTTTTTTGTTGACAGTCTTTATAGTATTGTTGATGTGGATGTCGAAGTTCAGGTTATTGTCGATGGTGACCCCTAGTAGTTTGGTGGTGAAGTCTGGAGATATTATAGTGCCATTGGTAGATGTCACAGAGAAATGAAGAGGAGAGGACTTTTGAGTAGGAGTGAAGAGGAGGAGTTTGGTTTTCTTTGGGTTCAAAAGAAGGCAATGCTGAGTGAACCATTGTTCAACTATGTTGAATATTTTTGGCTGAGAGAGTGAAGATCATGGGAGGATGTAGATGAGCATAATAATGTGGAGTCGTCAGCATATTTAATGCAAGTGGCTTGTGGGATAGCTAGATGAAGGTCATTAATAAATATAGAGAAAAGAAGAGGTCCTAGTATGGACCCCTGAGGGACACCTAAGGTAACAGGTAGATGGGTGGATAAAGAGTTATGCCAAAGTACTGCTTGCTGTCATTTGTCAAGGTAGGATTAGAACCATTTTATGGAAAGTGTGACTAATGACAGAGATTTAAGTATGTTAATGAAAATCTGGTGGTTTACTATGTCAAATGCTTTAGACAGGTCGATAAATAGAGCAGAAGAAAGATTATTCAGGTTTCGGTGCCTGTTAATTTAGTCAGTAAAGGAAAGGGGGGCAGTGGTAGTACTGTGTGAAGGTCTGAATCCATGTTGACAGTTGGAAAGTAGATTGTTTTCGATTAAGTAGTGGAGTAGTTGTTTATGTATACATTTTTCCATAATTTTAGCTAAAGGGGAAAGTAGGGCAATGGGGCGATAGTTTAATAGCTCAGTGGAATGTCCACCTTTATGTAGTGGGATAATATGGGAGAATTTCCATAAGGCGGGGATGTAACCTTCAGTAATAGTTCTGTTGATCAGTATGGAAATAGGATAGGCAACAGCCTTGGATGATAGCTGTAGATATTCAGAAGGCAGTAGGTCTGCAGAAGGGGAGCATGGTTTCAGTTTATTCAATAGGGTTTGGATAAATGTGGTTGGGACAGGTTTGAAATGAAAAGTGTGGGGTGGGGTAGAGGAGTATGAAGGCAGTGTGAAGGTATTATGTGATAGTTGACCAGCTAGTGTTTGGATAGCATCTGTAAAGAAGGTATTGAAGGTATTAGCTGTATGGATGGGATTTTTCTTATCTGTATTTTGAGGGTTTGGTGTAGTGGATTGACCTGGGTGGAGTAACTGCTTAATGCTAGCCCAGAATTTATGTGGGTTGTTGTGATTAGGTTGTTGATATAGTACGTAGTAGTTTTGTTTATCAGAGAGTATGGTCTTCTTAGTGTCATTTCTTAGCTGTCTAAAGGTTTGTAGGTCAGCAGGTTTTTAGTCGTTCTCCATTTGGCCCAATGTTTATTTCTGAGATGAATTTTGTGTTTGGTTTCATAAGAAAGCCATGGGGCAGACTTGGCCTTAATTCTAATAGATCTGGTTGGAGCGTGGTGATTGAGAATGGAAAGGAAGGTAGAATTAAAGAAATTAACGGCTTCATCTAATGGAAGTTGTTTTAAGGGAACCCAATTGCATGCTCTTAGTTCCATTTGGAACAGACCAGGATTCATTTTCTTTTTGGATCCAATATGTCTGATAGAGATTGGAGTAGGGGTGTTTGCTTTTAGTCTGATGATGTAGGTAAGTGAGTGGTCACTTATATCATCAGGGAGGGTTCCAGAATAATAGTAGTGAGTGGGATTGTTTGTGAGAATCCAGTCCAATATGCTTGCTTTCTTGTTAGCTTTATTTATTCTGGTGGGGGAGATAATGGTTTGAGGGAAACCATATAGGTTTATGTGGGTGGTAGGAAGAGTGCTGCTATAGGAATTCCAGTCTAAATTTATATTGCCTATGTTAAGTTCAAGTTTAGAGATGAGAATTTCTGTATTGGAGTCTAGGGGTATATTACAGTTGTATGTTGTTAATTGCAAGCCAGATTTAAATAGAATAGCAACCCCACCACCTTTCTTAGCTACTCTGTAGCCTCTGTAATTGTGGCTTTTCCACGGCAATTCAGTGTGATTGAAAAGCGGGACTTTTCAAGTCCCACTACTTTGCACAGCGGGCAACGGGATGAGGCAGCTCAATCCGTGAGTGTCCCACTGAGAACGGGACAGGTGGCAACCTTAAAATATTAGGAGCTTAGTTTTTTGGGGGGGGTTGAGTATAAGTTGATGCTCTGTGAGCCATTTTTCCACAGACGAGAAGGAGTTTTGGGTGATAGAAATTTAGAGATGTTGTCAGCACAAGAATTAAGAATAGAGTCATTGGCACACTGTATGAGGGAGGAGGTGTTGCAGGAGGAGTAAACATGATTGATGAAGATGTTGAAAAGGAGGGGGCCAAGGATTGAGCATTGAGGGACACCAGTTTGAATAGGTAGAAAAGGGGAGCAAGCAGATTGCCATCTGACAAACTGCAGCCTATTTAATAGATAGCCTGAGAACCAGTGAATAGTAGAGGGGGAGAGAGTGTGGCCTAAAGCCATGTTGAGTGGATATCAGAAGATTTTCATTAATAAGGTGAGTTAAAAGCTGACTGAATACATTTTTTGAGGATTTTGGATAGAGGAGATAGGATGGCACTGGGTCTGTAGTTAAAGGGCTCAGTAGAGTTGCCTCCTTTATGAAATGGAGTGGTATCTTGGATAGATCTATTTATTAGGAAAGAGACAAAATAGGATATGGAATGAACAAAGAGTTTAAGAAAGCGGGGAGGAAGGTTATTGGTAGAGGGAGAACAAGGTTTCAGTTTTAATAGAAGTGACTTGATTTAGGCTGTGGAGACTGGGTTAAGAGAGAAAGGTTACGTTTGCCATTCCCAGCTTTTATATTATCTGTTGAAGTTCTGGTCCCTGAATAAAGAATGAAAGCACTAAAAACACTGCTTTGGCTTGTTTCTGCCCCAGCTAGGTGTAGAAGTTCTTTTTACACACACAAACACACACACACACATATATATATATATATATATATATATATATATATATATATATATATATATATATATATATATATATATATATATATATAAATGTGTGTGTGTGTGTATATATATATATAAAATATATAAATGATAGCTCCTAATTTGCAATCATCTGCAAATTTAGTCAGCGAGAGACCATTGACTTTGGTAAATGCCAAAAAAGAGCAGTTCAAGGACTGATCCCTGAAGGACTCCACTTGTGACTGGCCTCTTTGTAGAGGTGGACTCCCCAATTCTAACTTTCTGGGTCCTGTCTGTCAGCCAGTTGGCTATCCACTGGGTGACATATGAGTTTGTACCTAACCTCCTGAGTTTGTCAACAATGCCCAAGTGGGGTATTTTGCCAAATATATTGGCCAGGTCAAGGTAGGCAGTGTGAACCATTTTGCCCTCATGCATTTCTTTGGTGACCTTCTCAAAGAAGTCTACCAGGTTGAGTAGGCATGATCTGCCCTTGACGAAACCAAACTGGGTTGGGTCCAGTGTCTGGAGGTTTACTACATCATTATTGCTCATTTCCATGCAAATTCTTTCCATGACTTTACATATAAGACTAGTGAGACTTATGGGTCTGTTGTTTCCAGGTCTGAAGATGGTGCAAACTTTTGCAGGGGGATGACTGCTGCTGTTCTCCATTCATGAGATATGAAGCCTGTTTGGAGGCTATATTTAAATAGCAATTCCAGAGGCTCTGATAGGTCATGTTTCATGCTATTTAGAAGGCATCCAGGGATATTGTCTGAGCCCATTGATGCAGTGTTCTTGGCCTTAGAGAAAGCATTAAGGACCTGTTCCCTAGTGATAGCAGGGCGAGTTGCACCACCATCTCTGACCCCTAGGCACCCTCCTACCTAGCCACAAACAAATCCATAATTGTCCAGGGCTCTTGCCCATTAAATAGATAAGCAATTAAATAGACTCCAAGCACTAAGAGAGACTTTGAGTTCTTCCCCAGCTGGCTGTGCTTCCAAGATGCAAACCTTAGACCAGCTTGCTCTCCCTCCCTGACTGCATACCATCCCCTGAATTCTGGCCATCACTTTCTTCCCCAAACACTCTGCTCTTCATGTCAGGCCAGAGCACTCCTTTCTTAGCTTTCTTTCTTTTCAGACTTCCACCACTCCCCTTCTGGTGATGTCACCATTTACTCCAGGTTGAGCTCTGGCCCCCATAACCCTTTTCCTCATTCCTGACCACAGCTCTTCAGCCTTGGCTGCAAAGCACAGCCATACCCCTGAAAGACAGCATGCCAGATATTGATATACCTTTGGGTCCTCCAGACGGACAAATCCTCTGACTCAGGCTGACCTTGTTGATCTCCCCAGGTAAAAGGCAGTCAGATCTGCTATCATCTTGACTTTTACTGAGGGAAGCCACACTAAGGCCTTCTACTACCCAAATAGAAGCTTTCCCTGACCTGCAGTACTAGGTCCCCTTCTAGACTTCTACAGAGCCGGAGCACTTGACTAGGGAGACCCATAAGCTTTGCCTGCTGCAACATGCTGGAAAAGGCCAAAGGTCTCAAACAACCATACATTCTCCTGAGGGTTACTATACTTGTTGGGTCACTTTTACCCTCAGGCCAGCTGGAGTGTAAAACCCTCTAATCAAGACTGGAACACCACCAGCCACAGAACTGAGAAAGAGCTATGCCAAGCCCTTCCATGTCCAGACTGAGTGAGGTTTCCTGTGTAGAATCAAATTAAGCCACAAGCCCCACTCCTGGATGTGCCCTTTCATCAATATCTTTAAGTTTCAGCTCTGCAACCATAGACTCTTCCAAGAAACTAAAGACATTGTGGGTTGTGGGTATAATGCGGTTGAATCACTAGTCAGCATAATGTTTGGTTGGAAATATGATACCTAATCATTTTTGAAGCTCCAACTTTTGTTCTTCTTTAATTAAGACAATTTTGGGAAATATTGTCTTTTTTATTAGTTTTGCACCAGTCCAATAATTTCATCTCAAATGGCACAGTATGAATGCTCCCAGCTGTTCCTCTTAATAAAGGCCACAATTTTGAAAACAAATGAAACAGAACCAGAGTCCTGGTCCATTATTCCTAGATGAAGTATTCTAGCAGTATACCTGCTGTGAACGCTCATTTTTTTCCTGAGACACTCAATTAAGAACTCTGAAAGAAACTTATTAAGACAGGCAGTGCTTCACCATGAAGTGAACCACCATCCAGATCCAAAGATTCAACTATGAAATTTTCAACTGGAACAGCTTTAACATATACTGTTGCAGCTGGAATTGTGGTGCCTGCAATATATTCTTTTTAAAAGAGTTAAAGTATACTCATTCCAATTACATGGCCTCAAGAGAGTCCAGTATTATTTTTATCACTGTCTTTCTGTGCCAGGAGTGAATAATCTACATGCCTGCTGTCTTCCTTAGATGTGGTAGCTGTTTCTTAGGCTCCTTCTCTAGAAATGAACCTTGATTACCAATTACTCATTGTCACCATGGTAGGCAAATATAGTACCATCAAAAGTTGGTAAAGCAGATACTCAAATCTTATGTTGCTGCCACAAAGGCACACAGTTTTTTCTAAGTTTATTTAGAATCACCAAAGCTACCAGGCTGCGACCTACATTGGTTGTGGACTAAAATACATGCATACCCAGGGGGTCACTGATCCTTAATGGGTGTTAGGTCTAGAATTACTAGAGTTATCCATGTAAGGGTATAGCAGTCAATGGAATACTAACTGATTTAATGAGCCATCACCATCTATCTACACTCATAATAACATGACTTAATCTTTGCAACAATTATATGTTTCTTTCAAGATCAACCAGAGAAATTGCACAGTAAAGAATGGAGGAGTGGCTGGAACCAGGCTGTCTGCTACAAAGGACAGTCTCTTCCTTACTCTGTATACTAGCCACCTCTGCTCCCAGGAGGGTTAGACTGTGACCATCCTAAGAATAACACTGCAGAACATACTGATAGAAAAAGATCTCCTGAATGGGGGGTGACCACAACAGAGAACACACCAGTACATAATAGGACTCCTTCACTACAGCCTGGGGTTACTGGTCTTGCCTTAAATGGTAAGGGGCACTAAGTGTACAGCACCACAAACTGGATTTGCACCCTATGTGGAGAAGACAATCCTATACACACTGTCCACAAGAGCTGTGGCACAGAGGTCCTTGACCAGTGGGTGACAGTCAGCCAGATTGATTGCTGGCTGGGACAACGTCCCTGTAGAAAACCATAGATGCTTTGTGCTCACCTAGACATGCAACCATACTGTGTTGACAAAACACAACAGACTATCAGCAGAACACATGATGGTGAAAGATGAAAGGATTCAGGCGCAAGGGAGGCACCCTGATACTGTGAGGAGACCAGCACAACATTCTGTCTTTACAGGACTTAAAACCACCCATCTTCCCATACTTCCCGCAAGCTGTCTAATCACAGCAGACCATGCATACTCAAAGACTTTTAAAGGGAAGCACCTGCCAGGCTTCTACAGATTCAGACTTACAGGAGGAAAGCAGTGAAGGGTGGAAAAGGGAAAGTGCCAAAGGAAGCATCTCAAACCCATGAAAAGACTAGTATAACACAGGAATTTTAACTCTTTTTGCAGGAGTCTTAAAAATTGTCTCATATCTCCTACAGGTTGGATCAAATATCCCCTCAAGTCCTTCAGGTGGATAAACCTGCCACTTCCAGCAGAGCTCATAGAATTCCCCACAACCATGGTAGCATATATCTGTTCTTATCTGGAGTTTACAAGTTCAAACTTCAGCAGGAAGACAGTGAAGGGTGGAAGAAGCCAAGCTCAAGGGAGACACCTCTCCTCACCTCCAAATAATATGAATGACATGCATCAACAAATGAGTACTGTCTTTGCAGGACTCTCAGAAACATCGACCTTCTCATATCTTCTGCAATTTATCTAACTGTGTGGATAACATATACCCTAAAACTCTTCCAGGAGACAGATATATCACCTCAGGCAGAGTTCACAGCACTTCCTTCTGCCATAGGAGTACAGATACTGTCTCATTAAGGCTTTCAGATACTGACTTTGAGCTGAAAACTGAAATAGGTTTTAGGTGCCAGGACCAAGGGAGGCACCTAAACCCTGAAAACAGAGCACCATGACACCCATCAACAACAAGCACTTTATCTTTGTTGGACTCTCCCAACTACTTGTCTTCCCATATCTCCACTTGGCTGCCTAGTCATGGAACATGCCCTCAAACTCTTTAAGTGGATGAACCTACCTTTTCAGGCCAAGTTTGGGGAACTCCCCTAAGCAATAGCAGTGCAGATCTTCTCTCATCCAGGTTTCCACAGACACAGACTTCCAGCAGGAAAGCAGTGACAGGTGGAAAGGGCCAGCCACTAGAGAAGCAACCTGACCATTTTAAGAGATCAGCAAGATGCCCATCAACTATGGCCATTTTGTCTTTTCAGAACTGTCAAATCCTGCAGTATTCCCATGACTCCTGTAGGATGCCTAATCATGTTGTATTATGCATGGATTCATGCCCTCCAGGCAGACAACCCATCAGGCCAAGCTCCTGGTACTCCTCTTGTGTAGAAATGGTCAGATTTGCTGTCTTCTGAGCATCCAAGGCCAAGCTTTACCAGTCCAGTGCATTTGAATGGACTTAGCTAGATTTCAGATCCAACAGGTAGTGGCCTTCCACTTGCAGATCCTGTGGATGAGGACTAGGCTTCTACTGGAAGCTGTTTGTGATGAGCCATGGCTGCCATTGACCTCTTCACAGGCGAGTCATACATCCTATCTCAGCTGACCGTGCAGAGCTTTTCTCCACCACAGGTAAGCATATCCATATTCATCAAAGCTTCAGATTCCCTGATTTTGCCAGTTTACTACGAGGGACTACATAACATTTCAGACCAAATGGACAGAGGAATACAACCACAGGGACAAAAGGTCCATTTTATCACCACCTTTACCCAAAGAGATGCTCATTCTAGTTGTATAGAGCTCATACCTCTCAATTGTCCAGATTTTTACAGAATGTTCAGATTTTTGCCTCATATTTTTGGTCTGTTCCTCATAAAATTTGTGTTGTTTGTGGTTTTCTGCAAATCACTGGGATGATCCAAGGACCAAAGTCACTAAATAATGACATACATTTGAGATTCAGACTTCAAATCCTTCAGAAAATATATGTTAACACAAACCCTGTTACTCTGAAAATATATGTTAACACAAACCCTGTTACTCTAACAGCTTTATACATTTATAAGAAGGTTATTCAAAATCTGTCCGTTTTGGGGTGGTTGCCCCCTCCATTTTGTCAGGCTTTTTCCAGATTTCTTGCACTAAGAGCTTGAGAGGTATATTAGAGTCTGCCATCAAGCCCACCAAGGGGGCAGACTCTTCTTCTTGGGGTGATCCTATGGAACTTCCCTCACCTGTAAGTGGGCAGCGGTTATCACCAAGACTTTCACAGAGGGTACTCAGCTACTGAGGACTGGCAGGGACTTCAAGATGTGAGACAGTGCTTGCACTACTACCCTCTTACACAGGCTCACAATATAAGATGGCCAAGCTCTTACCTGAAAGGTTTTGCATGTTGTACAGCTGACCTAATCTGTCTTTCCATCTGTGTGAACCAGTCATTCATAGTTGAAACATCCTTCACCATTACTTTTTTATTACTTGCAACAACACCTGATAAAGTTCAAAACCATTTATGGGGACAGAAGTATTTATCTGAATGAGAAATGCATGCAAAAACTGTACCAATGTATAGGTACATGCTAAGCACAGGCCCCATGGTGGAACCCAATTTATCCTGGTTATCATCTTAAGTTATAGGCCCCTCTACTTCAGTATCCCCCTCAGAGACTGCCTAACAATGTCAGATTAGCCTTGCCCTTAAACCTTTCAGGGGCAACCCCACAAACTCAGCTGACCTTGTAAAGCGCCCTTCATCACCGATCAATCTTGTGTTATACACCAGTGCAACCAAATTGTTACTTCCCCAACACAATGAATCCTACACCAGTTTACAGGAGCATAACTGTAATGAATTTAAGGCGACATATATTTTTAATTAGTCCACCAGAACTGTTGCTCATTAACTAATAATAATTCCATTTCATAACGTGTATGTGGTTCTGGCAGTTACAACCCATGGACGGAACACATGTGGCATTTGCTTTGAAGTATGGACATTACAGGAAAAAGGAAACAGTATGACCTAGCAGAAACAGACCAGTCCACATCAAACACAAGGCATAGTGTTAAAGCACTGACAGAAAACTATTCTCGTTGGTGACTGCTTGACAGATGCACTACACCTTGATGCTGCCGCAGGCATAGGCAAAGAAAGGGCAGTAGCACAATAAACAGTTAGCATGGGGGGGGCAGAAAACTGAGCTGGGGGATGGGAAAAAGGCAGCAGCTTCCACTATGCAATCACTGAAGTGCTTAACATACTGCTACAGCACAAATAGGCATGCCATAACAAAGGTACAACTAAAGGAATTTACAGTGAACAAAAAACTCAAACCATCTGTCCAAGAGTGGTGTAATGTTGATTTTCCCACAGAAAGCAAAGAGATTTTGTACAGCAAAGGCATAATCACAAAAAAAACAAAACAAAAAAACAGTGCATAACTATTAACAGACATCTTATTACACACAGAACATAAATCAAACATTGACCATATTCTTAAAACTATTACTGCCAATTAATGTCATCTATAAAAAAACATTTAGCCATCTCCAACCGTGTCACAGATGACATAAACAGTTTACCTGCCAAAGTTTGCTCCCATTACTGTAAACTTCACAAACAATACTTCACCACAGTTTAAAGTACATGACAGTGTGCAACACTCATTACATCTACAAAATTTACAGGAGATACCAAAAACTCACTTTAGAACACACAAAAATAAAGCAAGTCATGACTATCACTGTGGATCACATGAGCTGAATTGCACACTTACTGATCTGTTTTAAATTACACTGTGAAATAAAGCATAATAGACATTGCTGACAAGACATTAGCACAAACTTTCACATCTTACACTCGAAACACTGCTAAACCTAGAGTAAGGACAAGCTTCCCCATTGCAAATACAGTTCAGACACCTTCTGTGACACCAAACTCTGCCCAAGAGCATTGTATATGCACTACACTATACTGTCTGGTGTATGCCCTATGTAACAGCAACAACACTCAGCGTGGCTGAATCATAAGTTGTGACTTCTGTTACTATGGTATTTAATCCTCCTTTGGGAATGTAATGCAATCATGGGTGAGATTTGTAAGCATTACACCAGCTAACTTTAATCACAAAGTCTGGAGTGAGGATTTTCTGCCCCCCAAAAAAGGGGCACGTGTTCAGTATATCAAATGCATCAATTAATCTCAGACTTCCATAACCTCACAATACTTAAAGATGCCTAAGGCCTGTGTATTGGAAACCTCACCTTTTTACTTCGGGGGTATATCCCTCCCATTGTTGTAACACACTAGTCTGATCTAGATTTGATAACATCCTTACAGCCTTTTCCCTCACTGCTGCCATTCCTTCCACTTCCCTGATGCATCACTCAAGGGCTGTGACCAAGTACAGTGCTTTGCATGTGCTTGCGCTGGACCTAGACGTCTACATTCCTGCCCATGTACTCGGCCCCTCCATTTACATCCCACATACACTTCACCATCCTCTACTTCTGCACCTGTACTGTACAGGAATAGTGCATTTCTGAGAGAAAAACAATGCAAGAGTTCAGATGGCACAGACCGACCAGTATTCTCCTCCCGAGTTCACCTTTACCCAATGAGATAAAGGAGGAAGGATTGACACATGGCTCTAACATCATCCAGGAGAGCTTCAGAGCTCCAGGCTGTCATGGCCCACCCACCCTTTCTAATCTTTCACAAGGATAGATCCCAATCCCTCCGAGCTACACTTTCTAGGGACCTTAACCTTCTCACCACAATAAACAGAACATGCTGGAGGGATAGATTCCTGTCCCAGAGACTTCCCATACTCTGGAACAACCTACCTATCTATATCAAACAAAGCTCCTTATTAACACTCTTCAAGAAAAATCTTGATGAGTGGATGGGAGATAGGAAATTCACCCTGGGGATCACTTCTGTGGCTCTGCTCGACAGGGGCACAGGAAAATAATTTTCTTGGGTGGCGAAATCTTTTTGGCTAGGCTTATATAGGCCCTAGGGCCAATAGCCTAGTACCTACCTATGAACCTATGAAATATTTTTGTAATAAGCAGCCAAACCTGAACATCTGAATATAAAAAACAACTTCATCTATAAAAAGGGGTATGGAATCTGAGTTAGGATATAAGTAACCAGTTATTTTTAGTGTTATTAAAATAATTAAAAAAAAATCCACCAATAATCTTCTGAATATATTTTTGTTGCATTTTGATAGAATTTTACAGACATTTACACAGTTGCCATGTTTTAATTCATGCCCAAATCATAGAATTTAGATTGGATCAGTTTTTAGTAATGAAAACATTAATAACCTAAGTACCATTATAAAAGTTGATAATTCTTTTATCTTTATATTTCATGGAGGAAAGTATAACATTCTGAATTCCTATTATAAGTTCCTTCATATAAATCTAGAGTCCTTTGCTTTTCTTGTAAAGATGTACAGACTATTTTTTTATTTTGATATTCCAGAAAATATGCAAAATATCTGCTGCGTCTATATCACAAATTTCATTTTTGTGAAAGGTTTGGATACCTACATGGCAGATGTATTGTTTAAAGCTATTATATGTGTATTCCTCTAGCCATGTCCTTTCTAAAAAGTAAAACTTCTAAAGAATTAAAAATACAAAGTCTATTCATTAATGTTATTGTAACATTTCAAAAATTAATGAATCTACTCAGTATGAGTTTTATTTCAATCTAAGAGAAAAGGATAGAACAATCAAAACATCCACTTTGTAAGAATAAAATAATTTGGGATTTCATTTAAAAGAAAATAAAATCTGAAAACTACATTTGAATACCTGTGCTACTACCTAAAGCATGTTTTCAATGATTAATATAATATGTAAATACCATAAAGCTAAATACTGATGTGATAATTCAGAGGAATAAAATAAAGTTTTATCAACAATTACATTCAACATAAACCTACAAAAAGTAATGTTTCGCTGTCTTTTTCCCTCTTTCCTCTAAGCATTTCTTCCACTTGTCCCTTATACTGTGTATTTATTAGTGTTACTGATTCATTGCTATCTTCACACAACATATTTTTGCATCATAGTTCTTCTTGTTAACTTGCATGTCTATTGTCCTTTAGATTTCTCTGGGACAAGACTGAAATAGATTCATTTGGATCAGTTACCAAATTGAAGGACCGAATAAGTGAATGAATAAAGAAATGAATAAAGAAATGTCATGTTCTTTTTAATTACAAAATATAAATATATTATCACTTTTCTTTAATATGGATACCACACGGTACAAAAGCAAACAAGGTTAACTATGGCATGATATCTGGCAGTTTAAAAATAAAAATGTATCTCACTTAAAAAATACTGCACTCAGTTTGTGATTGTACATGATGCTTATCTTACCTAAATAACAAATAAATCATATTTTCCACACCTTAGCTGTGAAACTTTTTGTGTCCATGGAATCTTTAGCACAGCCTGAATTTTATTTTGACACTTATGCCATCCCTGGGCATCAATAATGTACCCACAGTATGAGACACTTGGCTTCAAAAACTCACATTTGTCCCATCTAGCTATCAGTCCATAATTCTCTAATCTTTTAAATACTCTTTTGGTGATTTCCAAATGTTGCATATCTGTAACTCTAGTAACAATGATATTAACAAGATAACTCCTAGCATTCTCTGGGGGACTGGACATGATCCATTGCCCTTTGGACAGAAGCCACCTTAAATAAGTCTGTTGTAATGGTCGAGTCCCTTGAGAGCACCGTTTCTTAGGAACATGTCTGAATGTTTTTTTTTTGTTTGTTTTCCATTTGTAGGTAGGCATTAGTTAAGTCCTCCTTAAACATTGCCCATGTTGAGATTGGCAAGAATGTCCTCAATTCTTTGTAAAGGCTACAGCTTGGCTTACAGTACTGTACTATGACAATGACATCATCATAAAGCCTGACCTTGTCATTTTTGTCCTACTTCTAGCTGATTCAACTCCTTTACCACTAACACATATACAGTATAAGGTGCTGGATATTCCATGGGAAAATGTAGAGACATTGTTCTTAAGTATGATGTGCTTAAGGGTAACAATGCAACATTTAAAAACAAGGACAGCAGTTATGAATCTCAGTTCCAGTTTGCTTGAGTACTGTGCAAAACTGCAGGTGATGCCTGAGTACTATGCAACACTGCAGGTCATGCCTGAGTACTATGCAACACTGCGGGTCATGCCTGAGTAATATGCAACACTGCAGGTCATGCCTGAATACTAAGCTTTAAATACTTTAAAATGGTTTACATCTTACCTTGGCAATCGTCAGCAGGCCGTACTCTGGCAAAATGAACTATCCAATCACCTCCCAATCTCCCTCGGCGTTCCACAGGGCTCTATTTTAGGCCCACTTTTATTTTCTATCTTCATAAATGACCTGCAATCTGAAATCCCATACTCCACCTGCATTCAGTACGCAGATGACTCTACATTAATCTGCTCTGCTTCCTCACCAACCAAACTTCAGTCAATTACTCAAATAGCCTTTAACACTGTTGAACAATGGTTCTTCTACCGCTGCCTTCTTCTAAATCCCAAAAAAACTAAATTGCTACTTTTCACCCCAACCCAAAAGTCTTCCCCTGTACAGATAAATCTTATTTCTAATAATGGTACCCTTATCTCACCTGACCCTAGCACTAAATTGCTAGGTATAACAATTGACAACAACCTAAACTTTGAGACACACATAAACAATACAATAAAATTAATTAATAAGAAACTAGGATCCCTCTATCACATCAAAAACTATCTTTCACCAGAAGCTAGGTCTGCCATAGCTCAAACTCACCTTTTATCCACTCTGCTCTATGCTGCTCCCATATATACTAATATCTCCAAAAACAACCTCAAGAAACTAGCAACTTCCTACAATAATATTGCCAGATTTGCCACAGGCTCCCCTTTCAGAACCCACCACTGCTTAAATCTTAAACACTTAAACTGGCTTGAATTCCCTAACCAGCTTCAATTTTACCAACTTACTTTAGCCCACAAGACCCTGTATCAACCTAGCAACACTCCTATACTCTCTAGCCTTATCACACCATACAACAACCTCAAAAATTTACGTTCCTCAAACTACTGATTAACACTACTAAATCAAACAACTCAGCAGGTAACTCCTTGTTCTCAAACTCTGTAGGAAAATTATGGAATAAACTTCCGACCGAGATCACAGCTCAGACTTCTCTCCTACTATTTAAAAAAACATCTAAAATCACATCTCAATAATCACTGGCTATGCACCTGCACTAACCCTGGCTAATTTCTTCTCCCCCTAACTCATTACCTCCCTTCCTTTATGTCTTCATATGAAATATTTACAATCTATCCTACGTACACTAATTATAAGCTTTTTATGCATAAATTATCACTGTAACCTATGAACTGGAATACTATTAAAAAAAAAAAAAAAAAAAAAAGGATTTTCGTTTTGACTGTACTATCTTAAATTTCCTAAATATTTTTTCTTAACACTGTATAACTACTTTTATGTAATTGTATTATTATGTATCTCTATGTGGAGCTTTTCTCCCCAGGCATCTACTGAAAATGGACATGTATCCAGCTAGACCAGCCCGGTCAACAAATGTAAAATAAAAATAAAATAAATAAATAAACAACACTGCAGGTCATGCCCGAAGACTGTTCAACACTGCAGGTCATGCCTGAGTACTGTGCAACACTGCAGGTCATGCCCAAAGACTGTGCAACACTGCAGGTCATGCCTGAGTACTGTGCAACACTGCAGGTCATGCCTGAGTACTGTGCAACACTACAGGTCATGCCTGAGTACTGTGCAACACTGCAGGTCATGCCTGAGTGTAGGTCATGCCTGAGTACTATGCAACACTGCAGGTCATGCCTGAATACTATGCAACACTGCAGGTCATGCCTGAATACCATGCAGCAGCAACACTGCAGGTCATGCCTGAGTACTTGGCAATACTGCAGGTTATGTCTGAAGTTGCTCTATTTCTTTTCAGTTACATCTTAGCTTTGTCTACCACTCATGACCACATAACGTTCACCACCATTCTGCCCTAGTCCATTTTTATTAAATTACCATTTATTTTTGGTGTAAAACAAACTGCCTGCTTGCCTGCCACATTTATACTAAATAATTCTAAACTGACCAATACATCTTCATTGTTATTACCAGCAAGTTTTATAACATTCTGCAGATTTTTCATTTCACTATGACACGTTATCTTTTGCAGGTACTTTACCAGTGGCGTACAAGAATGAATGAAGCCCTGACTACATCCCAGGTGACCTAACTTTGATTAGCAGCTTAGGAGCTTGACAGTGAGGCAGGGAGGACAGGAGTGCCTATCCTGGACAGGAAGAAGCTTAAGGAGTGGTCCTTCATTTAGCTCTGGTGTAAAGGTTGGAAAGGGGCAGGGGAGAGAGAAGGAGAGACAGCAGAGTAAGTATAGCTGTGCTGTGGTCCTGGAGTGGAGCATATAACATATTCAAGCCATGCTATGATCCTGCAGCAGAACATAGAATATATTCAAGCCACACTACGGTCCTGGAGTGGAACATATATTCAAGCCACTCCTCAAAGCCCACTCAGCCAAACAGAATGTATGTCATCACACTAGGGGAGGAAATTAGGGCTAAAAAGTCCCAGCCTCTTCAAAATGATGTCAATTTTTGTAGCCTTCCCCAGAATCAAGTGATCCCAAAACAGGGAAGCCAGCACTGTCAGACTAGGCGAAATGAGAGTTTTGGGTGGAAGACTTGATGATCAGGAAGGAGGCAGAAGGAAATAACACGAATAAATGTATTTTTTGGCTTTATCTTTACAACAAACTTTCTGAATATGGCCTGTCTTATGGCACTGTCTTACACTTCACTCTAAATTTATGCTGAGAAGGCATCCACAACAAAAGCATGGCTTTTGATTTTCACTTTTCACTTACAAGGTTTTGTTTACAGTACCAATTTAAATCTACTTTGTAACTTCAGCACATCTTTATTTTCAATTTCCACAATGACACTACAATCTCCATAGCCCATGTGAATGTTAAAACTGTCTCATTTTGAAATCTTTCCTGTAGGATACTGGGTTCACTTTATAATCTCGAAATTCTGAAATACCGAATTTCAGAATATCGAGATCCAAAGCCGAAACACCACAATCCCGAATGCCCATAACCGCGAAATTCAAAATCCTGACACTTACATACACACACTCACATACACACAACTGCCCCCCACACACAAACAAAACTAACCTACACTAGAAAGAACCCCCCCTACTTATATATTCTAACTCCGAGACCGCACAATCATACACACAAAGGTAACTCACACCCACACATTTCACAGCCCCTTGCACACACACACCACAACCAAAACACACACTAACATACACTACATACATAACCTACACACTCATACAAACTTACCTGCACTTACATCCATTCATACACCGCAACGCCAGAAG
Source organism: Protopterus annectens (assembly GCF_019279795.1). Lineage (NCBI taxonomy): Eukaryota > Metazoa > Chordata > Ceratodontiformes > Protopteridae > Protopterus > Protopterus annectens. Next base: position 185,966,513 of record NC_056728.1, on the reverse strand, counting down.
CTCCGAACTTCATAATTTTGAATTTCGCGCTTCTGGTGTTTCGCTATTCTGAGCATTCGGGATTATAATCTCGGAAAACTGAAATTCGGTATTTCAGTTTTTCGAGAGTCTAAAGGGAAGCCAGGATACCATACACTAAATTATCACATGGACCATTATTTAAGCCATTATCAAACCGAAAATATTCGGATACTGTTTTGAATTCTGCTATAAGCAGTCATTATTCCCTCAATTTGATTTCTTTGTTTTCCAGGATTAACAATGGCTTCATGGACAGATAAGCCTGCATCACTCACACTAACTTGCCAACTGCCCATTGTCAGAAGGCTTATTTGGAGCAGTCAAACTGTGGGGAAAGCTATATGTTTTTGTTCTCATGGCATTCTGAAAGCACAGGAATATTTATCATTAGAAATATAATTTGTAACAAAATATTGCTGCAGTCTCTCAACATGCATGTTCTAATTCTCTGTAAAAATGTTAGACACACTGATTTTGCCTATGCATGTCATATTTAGAAGCTCCTGTTATTCGTGATGCACTGCCAGCCACTTTGGGTTCTCTTCTTTTTTGCAGCTGCTCAGTCTCACCATTTTTATATCCTACAGTCATCACCAGTGCAGAGTCTTCTGCTGACTGACACTAATGAAAAGGTAAGCATCAAAGAAACAAGCAAGCAAGATGAAACTGCTTTCCAATTTTTTTCGCTGGCATAGCTTTACTTTCATTCTTACAAGAACCAATGTATAAGGCATTATTAAGCAACATCACTGAGTACCGATCTGATGTGAGCATTGATAACAGATTACAGATCAGGCATGCATACAGCTATTACTTATGTACAACTGAAATAGTGTAACATTCAAGTTTTGAAGAAAAGAAGGACTCCACTGTGGATAAATGGTTCTTCACTAACAAAAATCAGTAGAACATAAACCAAGAAGAACCTAAACACAGCTAAACACGTAGTAAAATGTATTCAAGGTAAGCACTTTCACACATATAAATGGCACTTCATCAGACCATAAAAACATTCAAGACAAAGACAATTAAATATCATTATACAACGACCCCCCATTAATATTCAAAAACGTGCACGCTGATTGGTCAGCGTGCAAGTTGTAAATCGGAGTTATAGTAATGGAAAAAGGTCCGGTCACCCGGACTTTTTCCATTACTATAACTCTTTTTTTACAGCAATGGAGAAAGCAAGATCTCCGTTGCTTCACACTGTCTCGCTATGTTAAATGAGTTTAACATAGCCAGACAGATTGTAAAAAGCAACAGAGATCTTACTTTCTTCGTTGCTTTTTTCAAAACTGTCTTGCTATGTTAAATGGGTTTAACATAGCGAGACAGCTTTAAAAAAAGCAATGGAGATTCTCCGTTGCTTTTTTTAAAGCTGTCTCGCTATGTTAAAACCATTTAACATAGCGAATCAGTTTGTAAAAAGCAACGGAGATCTTGCTTTCTCCGTTGCTTTTGCCCACAGCTCTGATGTACTGCGTAGGCATACGTATGTGCAGTACATCAGAACTGCCGCAGAATACCAGACAGCTGTGGAAGGGCAGCAAGGAGGCATTATACAATGCCATTATTTAAGAAAAGTAATTATTTTTTTCTTAAATAATGTCATTGTATAATAGCAATAACACGCCTGGGTGTGGGTAATGCTGGATTACCCACGGTTGGCTTTGTTTGGCCCCTCGGGCTTCGCCCTCGTGACCAAATCACACCAACCCTGGGTAAATCCAGCATTACCCACACCCAGGCGTGGGTTATTGCTATATTCAAACATAGCCAGTAAACAAATCACATGGTAATCAAGGATCCTGTCATAGCACAAGATACAAATTTACTATGTAAAGTAACATTGTAACAAGTCATTCATAAAACTTATTTATGCAGAAAACGAGAGTTTAAGAAAGGTCTTAAAGGGACCTTACCATTTAAAGCATAGCGCTTATCGGCTTGTAGTTTTATAATCTACTGTACGTCATGTTGTTCATTTTTATTTTTAAAATCACCTATTTCTCAAGCCTTCTAGCAGAAGCTCTACTACCATAAAATTAAATTAATGTGCATCGCCATTCTCAACATAATGCTTAGCCAGTGCATTTTTAAGATCCTTTCTAGGTATTGCATAGGCATGTTTCCTAATATGTTCCATAAGGGAGCGATTTCTTTTTTTCCAATATAAAATGATGAGCATGCAGAACACTGAAACTAAATAGACTAAATTCCTAGATGCAGAATTTGCTAGTACCTTAAACGTATAAACTGTATGTGTACCAGGACGTATGAAGTTATTGCTACTATTTATGTAGGTGCAAATCCTACAAGTCCTACAGGGGAAGGAGCCTAAACAGCCATTTAAATCTTTATCCTCATTAACTGGTCTAGTGTTGAAGCATAATAACCTTTTTAGAGATTTCTGATTGTTAAACTGAAAGAATGGTCGTTCACCAACAGTCTGTTTAATCCTATCATCAGAAAGCAAAATCACCCTATTCCTTTTCACAATATTGCAAATCATGTCTACATTGCTTGTGTAATGTAGTAAAAGATGTACATTCTGGTTGGTACATAATCTATCATGTACTTGTAATTCATCCCTTAATATCTTTGAAAAATAAGGTTATTCCTAAGCTAACATCCTGCTTCATATGTTCCACCTCTTTCTTGTTATAAAATGTTTCTATGAACTCATTTTGTAAATTATTGACATCTATTAAAAACTTATCATCATTGTTGTTCAATCTCAACAGTCTCATCCCTTGCCCTTTGAGTATGTTCTTGTAGATATGGCAGGGGCGCATGCTGTCCCTATGTAATATATTATTCATCTGACATGTCTTCCTAAAAAGACCTGTCTCAAAGGAATTATCAGAGTTTCTGGTAATCTTTAGATCAAGTAAATCAATTGCTTCCACAGAGCAATTATAAGCAAATTGTAAAAACGTGGTTGTGTTCTGAAGGTAATTAAAAAAAAATCCATAAATAATTCAAAAGAGCCTAACCATAATGAAAAGATATCCTCCAAGAATCACTTGTAGAATTTAATGTAGGGAACAAATGTATTATCTTTTAAGGCATATGTACCCTCCTATAAAGCTAGGACAGTATTTACGTAACTGTTAACACACAGCATACCCATGGCTACCACTAGCTTCTGCCAAAAATATTTTTCTTGGAACACAAATATGTTATTTTCTAGTATAAGTTCCAAGAATAAACAAATCAAATCTATTTTGACCTTGCTGTACTGTCTGTTATAGGATAAAAAACTCTTAACAGAGTCAAGTCCCAGGTCATTTGGGATTACAGTAAGCAAAGATTTAATGTCTAAAGTGATCAACAGACAACCATCTGTTAATGGATTTTCAGACAGGTATAAATAGAGACTCTGCAGAAACTGTTTAGTATCACTTAAGACAGTTTTGTTTCTCAACAAAATTGAGAGAGGCTCGGTGAGCCATCTCTGACCAGAAACAATAGGTTTCATTGGTGGTATGTTCTGATCTTTATGTATTTTAGGTAGACCATGGAAAGTGGGCACAGTAAGAACCTCCACAGTAAAATACTTGTATAAGTCTATAGAAATAATCCTACTAGATAAATAATCAGCAATTGTAGAGTGAACAGACCTAATCATAGTCTATACTTTATCCTTAGAAGTCACAGAGTAAGTGGACAAATCAGATAACAGTTTTTCCATTGCTCTCAGATAAAATCACCCATCCATAATCACTACTGCCCCACATTTATTAGCAGGGTGGATAGAAATGTCTTGGTCATTTTGCATAACGTTTAAACAAAGCATCATATTCCATTTTAATGAGATTATAAAACTTTTTTGTCTCACTATGCTTAGTGAACACATAGAACAAATTGTTCTCATGAGCTTGCTTTTTGATGATAGGATTAAACAGACTGTTGGTGAACGACCATTCCTTCAGTTTAACAATCAGAAATCTCTAAAATGTTTATTATGCTTCGACACTAGACCAGTTAGTGAGGATAACAATTTAAATGGTTGTTTAGGCTCCTTCCCCTGTAGGACTTGTAGGTTTTGCACCTACATAAATAGTAAAAATAACTTCATACGTCCTGGTACACATAGAGTTTAAGGTACTAGCAAATTATGCATCTAGGAATTTTATCTATTTAGTTCAGTGTTCTGCATGCTCATCATTTTATATTGGAAAAAAAAACAATCGCTCCCTTATAGAATGTATTAGGAAACATGCCTATGCAATATCTAGAAGGATCTTAAAAATGCACTGGCTAAGCATTATGTGGAGAATGGCAATGCACATTTTTTTTAATTTTATGGTATTAGAGCTTCTGCTAGAAGGTTTGAGAATAGGTGATTTTAAAAATAAAACTGAACAACATGAGGTACGGTGGATTACAAAATTACAAGCTAATAAGGGCTATGGTTTAAATGGTAAGCTCCCTTTAAGACCTTTTTTAAAATCTTGTGATCTGCCTAAACAAGTTTTATGAATGACTTGCTACAATGTTACTTTACACGGTACATTTGTATCTTGTGCTATGATTGGGTCTTTGATTACCATGTGATTTTTGCACTGGCTATGTTTGAATGATATTTAAATGTCTTTGTTTTTATGGTCTGATGAAGTGCCGTTTTATATGCGCCGTGAAAGGCCTTACCTTCAATAAATTTTACTATACTTTTAGCTGTGTTTTGGTTATACTTGGTTTATGTTCTAATCTAAACATTCAAGTTTACTTAAATATTTTTACACAAAACAATGTTCACATCAAGTCAAATAACAGTTACAGATAACATTAAATATAGTATATGAATGACAAATTAAATTAATGAATGACAGTTAACAATCAGACATATCAGATGTACACAGTCTTCCCCCTTTGAAGATCATTTTGAACAGGTAAGTTTTAAGAGCCTTCAGACATCAACCAACAATGTGCATCCTTGAAGGCACCAAGGTAGAAGGTTACACAGGTACAGAGATGGATAAGAAAATTATCAAAATCCCGAGGTCTCAAAGTGCACCTGTGGAACCTCCAGCAGCCCTAAGAGGCTGTGCACAAAACTTGTGTGAAGCCAAAGTTGTAAACAAACTCTTCAGGAAGGAGGGACCCAAGTCATCAGAGGACAGATAAGCTAGCACCAAGGTCTTATAAATAATCTTGTAATGAACAGAAAGCCAATGCAGGCTGTGCAGAACAGGTGTAATATGCTAGTAACTGGTCATACCAGTTTGTAGCTCAAAACAGGGCTCTACATCAGCTGCAAATAACTTAGCTTTGTGCTAGGAAGTGTCACATATAGGACTTTGCAGCAGTCCAGTCTAGAATAAGCCAAGGCATGACTGACAACTGAGAAGTCAGCTTGAGATAAAAGGTATTTAGTCCTTAAAATGTTTTGTAAACAGAAACAATAAGATTTCACAACAACCGACACCTGATCCTGAAGTGTCAGCCTAAAATCTAAGATGATACCAAGATTATACATCTTACTAACAAACTCAAGCTTATTGCCTCATTAGAAGATGAAATTGGAGGGGTGGAAGAGGCAGTGGAATTTCTCAGTGTTGTATGAGCTGCAATCGCTTTAATTCTGTAGATGCTGAGTTTTAACTGATTATGAACTAGACAGGAGTATATGGTCTGAAGGTCATCAGTTAAGGAGTTCACATTTGTTTATTTTCCTATTGAAAGGAGGGGTAGTTTTGGGCTTTGTTGGCATAGCTATGGTATTCTAGACTCCCCTGTCCCATAACAGATTCCCTAACATTAGCATGTAAATGGTGAACAGTAAAGGGCCTAAGATAAAACCTTGTGGTATTCTGCACTCAATAGGGTGGGAAGAGGAAGAGTTAATTCCCGAGCTGACTCTATTAGTACAACCAGAGAGATGATATGAAGCTCTGGAATGATACAGGATTTGTAAATGTTCTATCAGATTGCCATGATAAATAGTATCAAATACTGCTGAGAGGACCAGTACTAAACAGTACCACACAATACCACTGATCTGTAGTCATACGGAGATCATTAATCACTGTCATTAGTACTGAGTGTACTAGCAAAAAAACCCGAATGAAAGGGGTCCATGAGCCCATTGACTAAAAGATGAATCTCTAGCTATTTATAGGCAACCTTCTCAATAACATTTCACAAAAAAAGAAAGCTTAGAGATTCAGCTTTATTTATCAAAGCTGCATGTATCCAAATGTGATTTCTTAAGGATTGGGATACTACCAGCCTTTGCAAGGTCGATGGAAATACCCCATGCAACCAGAAACCATGGAAAATGCTGGCCCAAAAACAACAAGACTAGCCAACACCACCCTCAATGGACAGGGATCCGGTGCATGTTGCTGGATACATACTTGAGATGATAGTAATGAGCTCATCGTGATCAGGAATGTCAAATCCCATCCAAGAGAATGAAAGCAAAGTGGCCAGGACCACTGCAATACTCATGGGGTCAGATGGACGACATCCAGACCTAATTACAATTCTGTCAGTAAAAATGAGCATCAGATTCCTGGAGCCTAATTAGACTCAGAATTTACATTTGCTGCTCCAATGCAGAGGATAGTGAATAAAATTTAGATTATCTTGGGTAATTGCTACAGCATTTAAAGGCTGGAAAATACTGTCCAAAGAGCTTTTAATTTCCACCCTGGAATATATATTACAGTCAAATCTGCCACAATTGCCAAACAATTAAACAAACTATATTCATTCATTCTGCTACTAGTTAACTGCACAATCCATGTTAGAGTTATGAGGAAAGTGAAACCCATCTAGGTACTTAAGAGGCACAATGCAAAGAAACTAATTTTGCACAGTATGCGGGTATACTGAAAGACACACATACATGTACAGATGCACATCCACTCGTGTATATATTCACACACAGACACAGTTACACATGGCACACATACCTGCAGATAATTCGAAGGAACACCAGCTTAATACTTCTTCAGGATGTGGGAGGAAATTGGCACACCTGATGAAAGCCCACATGGCCACAGGGAAGCCATGCTAACTCCACACAGGATACAGGCCATCCAGGAACTGACTGATAAACCAGGAACTGTCAAGCAGCAAAGCCAATTGCTGTGCTAGTGTGTTGCCCTTTAAACATACTACAGGAAGCTCAAAATAAAATGTGTAGAATTTTTATAGCTGTCCCATGATATCAGCATCATAACACCTCTCTGGCTGCAGTAATATGGCTAACGGAAAGAACGAAATTTGTAACCTTCTAACTGATATGCAAGCTGGTTAGGTCACTGCTGAGTAGTAGCAGGCTAATGACAGATGTCAGAACACTAAAGACACAGCTTAACAAAAGCAGTCCCAATAATCAATCTATTCTTATGGAGGTTTTTCACACAGCTGGACAATACTTGCATGTTTCTTTCCCCATGGTATCCAAAAAAATCTACTCTGTCATGTTTCATTAAGTAACTCAGGAATGAGATCACATAACAAAATACCTGTAGATTCCTTGGCACTGTAATTTAATCACATGCTTTTTGGCAACCTATCAGAACTGGACTGAGATCACAGTGCTGTCTGTAGTCTATCTAGTTTCTTAGCAAATTTCTCTGATGTATGAATGACATGATGTTATAGTATGTCAATATGTTATTTACAACATGAAGTTAACATGTTCCTATTGTTCTAATATGTGCATTGATAGAATGGTTACTTACTGGATTCTTTGTAATTAAGCTCTAACTAAAATGGGTCCTTGCGGTCATTTTTATTTACTTGTAAATGAATAAGTATGTGAGCACAATAAACAATGGGCAGCACCAATGGTGCCACTTTTGCAAACTTGTTTCAGAAAGAAGGAAGCCTAAGGGAGCTGTCAATTCTCTGCTCATCAACAATTTGGTAGATGACAATCTCTTAGCTGACTGTGGGATAATATGATAAATATAAAAAGCTCTATCTACTTTTGTTTCAAGTGACCCATCAGCATCAGTCACTATTTTCATTAAGTTTTCAAATATTTGTACTGCTGGTTCTGGTAATCCCTTTGATTAACAATGAAAGGAATGAGAAGGAATGTGAATAGTCCCATTCTGCCTTGTGAGTCCTCACTTATACAAGATGGTGCATTTATGTGCTATAACAATTGTTGGTATTACTTGAAAGTGAAGCTTATGTTGAATGAAACCTATATACTCGATACCAACATCAAGACAATCAACCTGTACAACTTCTCCCAACTAATACAATCTCCAGCCAGACCAAATAAAGATGACACCTCTGCTACCATCATTGAGTGGAACCTAACAACTCACCCAAACCTTATCACCAAAGCCGGAATATTACCTGATCATCTCAGCGATCACCTACCAGCCTTCTCCGATCATCTCTCATCTCCACTGCATAAACACCACCACTACATCCAAACCTGCAACCTCTCCTCTTTCAACCCTCTAATTTTCTCCAAATGCTTAAGGCATACTGACTGGTCCCCTCTAAAATCCCTTCCTCTAGATGATGCTGTTTCCTACTTTAAGCACTCATTCCTAACCCTTCTCAATCAGCAAGCCCCACCTCGAACCAAACGCATCAAAACTAATCCCTGCCCATGGTTATCAAAATATACTAAACTAGCCTTGCACCAAAGGGACAAAAAATGGAAACAATATCAAAAACATAAAACCCTAATACCCTCCTAGAGTATAAGCAACTACGAAACTCCACAAAAAAAAATAATAATTAAAGACCGCAAAGTCCACTACTCCAAACTTCAGTCCTTGCACTCAACAAATCCCAAATAATTCTGGGACTCCATCTCATCCATGCTGCATCCTGGCAACAAAGAAAACACCTGCCCAGACCCCAACCTCTCCAACCTTGAAACAGCCAGCCAGTTCAACTCATTCTTCATAGACTGCATAGCTAAAGTATCAGCCTCCTTTCCACCCCCCCCTCCTCCACCACCACCCCCTCCTGTCCCAACCATCACCACCCCAATCATTAACCTTCTTCCACATCCTTCTGCCTCAAGCCCATCCCCACAAGCACTATAAAAAGACTTCTCCTCAAACTCAAACCCTGTCGCAATGCACCCGACAACCTTCCACCCACCTTCCTCAAACAATCTGCAGACAGCATTGCCTATCCCATCTCTATTCTTATAAAGAGATCCATACAAGGTTCATACATCCCTTCTATCTGGTGCCATGCTTATATTATCCCCCTCCACAAAGGTGGCAAAAATACTGATACCAACAAGTTCAGGCCTTTTGCCATCCTTTCCCCTCTTTCTAAAATACTAGAAAAAACAATACAAGCACAACTCATGGCACACCTAACACTAACCAGTCTCCTCTACTCTACCCAACACAGTTACCGCTCTGGCCACAGCACCATGACTGCCCTTCTTTCCTTTCTTGAAACCATAAACCTCGAGCACAACTCAGGAAAGTTCATATACACACTATTCCTAGATCTGTCAAAGGCCTTTGACACCATCTTACACACCCTACTTAGATCCCAACTCTCCACCCTACACCTCTCTCCCAAAACCATCGCCTGGTTTTTCAGCTACTTGTCCAACCGCCAACAAGCTGTCCAATGGAAAACTTTAACCTCCCCCTTCCTTCCCACATTCACAGGTGTCCCACAAGGTTTTGTTCTTGGCCCTCTTCTCTTCATCCTATTCATTAACAACTTTCACCAATCCATCCCAGACTCGTCTGACATCCAGTATGCAGATGACTCAACAATAATCTGCTCAGCCTTCTCCCCCTCTGAGCTCCTAGCAAAAAAACTAACTAGCCTTTTCCAAAACAGAAACCTGGATGCAGTCTAATCATCTGGCACTAAATGCAAATAAAACCAAACTAATGTTTTTTCGCCTACCAAAAACTCCACTGACATATCCACATTCACCATACAGAGCCAAAACGGCACCCTCCTTGAAATTGTTCCCAACACCAAGCTTCTTGGTATCATTATTGATGAAGAAATAAAATTTGACACCCACATCCACTCCGCAATCAAGAAAACACAACCTAAGCCCCTCTACCCATTAAACTCTTGCAGCCATCTTCCTACTCCCCTCCCTTATGTATGGTGCCCCTCTTTTCACCAATTTCCATCTTGGCCTTCAGTCCAAACTTGAATTCTGCTACCACAAGATCTCCAAATTTGCAACCAATTCAAAATACTCATCCCACCACTACCACTCCCTCCTCACCCTTAACTGGCTTGAACTACCCAACTATCTCAGTTACCTACAACTCACCATTGCCTACAAGCTCATCTTTAAACCTGCCAACTGCCCACCTCTTGCTACTTCCTTAAAACCGTACATTCCCAACCGCTCACTCAGATCCAAAAATCAAAATCTCCTTCAGGTCCACAAACCTGCACAACCTTCTGGCCATCTACTGCTGTCCCACTCCTTAGCTAAACAGTGGAAATCTCTCCCCACACACCTGTGCAACCTACCTAACCATACAAATTTCAAATCTTAGCTACTCTCTCATCTTTCTTCCAAATGTGAATGCCCTTGCCATGCCCCAACTTAACCTCCCCTTGCACTGACTCATCCAACTACCTCTACTATTACTTCATCCCACCGAAAACAATCCCTCCCCTACCAAAAACTAATTTTCTCTCTAATGTCTATTGTACTATACTCTCCAATCTCAATTATACTATTACCCTCTCCATGCATAATATTTTCCTAACCTATTAATGGCTAGTAGCTATATATTTTGAAATGTTAAACCTACAATTGAGTTTATAACAAAAATATTCACTTTATGTAAATGTTGAAATTTCTGTATTGAATTATGTCTTTTCATTTTTGTAATATTGTGACAAGCCAATTGCAAATATCATGAAGCTTATCTCTAAATGTTTAATAAGCTGTATGAACTATGTCCTTTTGTAACATGTGAAATGTAACTTGCAATCATTGTGTAGCTTTTCTCTCCAGGCCTCCACTGAAAACGGGCTCTTCTTGGCCCAGTGGATTTCCCCAGTCATCAAACTTAAATAAAATAAAAAATAAAAATGAAATGTTTAGGCTATTAAAAGATGCACCTATGCTTAAAAATGTAGAGTAGATCGCCTTCAGTTTGCAAAGTGCTCCTAATGACTAAAAACATTCCATGAAGTGCATCAGCAGAATCCATGTAAACCATTTGCCACTGTTTCTCCAGATATCCCCAGGGTTGCAACACAGAAATGACAGGACACACACTTTTCCTGACTTGTGTTACAGTTAGCTACTACCCTCTCAGTGTTAGAATCCTTACTCAGCCAATGCATACAGCTTCTTGCAAACAGGGTGAGTTACACAATTGTTAGAATACTATTTGTGTGACGTACAGAATGATAACATTGGTTTGCAAGAATATATAATCATCTTTTGTAATGAGACAATACTTTAATAGTTTGAATGTTGTGAATTCCAGTTATATGAAGTCTTCACAGTCTCCTGTAAAGAATTATCAAACTCTGGGCATCATCGGGTTTTTACTTGTCAGGAATGCAAATTATGTCTGTGCTTTAAAATATATAGCGCTGAATGGAATAATATTCCAATCATTCATTAGTGTCAATTTTTCCTCAGAAGGAACAACGTTTTTACTATGACAGAGTAGTAATCTATTTAACATACCTGCTTTGCAATGATGCCGACAATTTCATATTCATATACTCTCAGAATAATGGTTTGTCTTTGAATTCTAGAAAGAATGTTTGTATAACAAAAATTATTTCAATATGTAACGGAATTACTTGTGAATGTTAAGTTATGTTATTTCTTTACTTTTAAAGCTATTGCAAGACCTTCTTTGTCCAAATGTGGACATTTTTTTTTCTGCAGGTATTAGGATTCATGATACAAACCAGGAGGCTGACCTGATCAATCTTAGATTTTATAAGAAAGCATAGACTCTTGCCAAGGCTTTCAACACCATCACCCACTCTGGAATTATAGATAAGCTCACTAAACTAGGTATAAATCCCTATGATACAAGATGGGTTGCCAACTGGCTCATGGACAGAACCCACACTGTGAAAGTAGCAGACTCCAAATCTGACTTCAGACCAGTGACAAGTAGAGTACCAAAGGGTTCAATCCTGGGTCCTCTCCTGTTTGGTATCTACTTCTCTGAAGTACAGGCTGACACAGAAGGTCTTTGGCTAACAAAGTTTGCAGATGACTGCAAACTAGGAGCCATAATCAAAACTCCTAATAATGTGGACATACTACAAAAGGGCCTCACTGAGACAGATGCCTGGTGTCAAAGCCATGGCCTAAAGCTCAATGCCAAAAAGTATATTGTCATCCCCTTTGGTAAAAACTCTGTACCCATGAACTACCACATAAGTGGTAGTCTACTTAACGCCAAAAGTGTGATAAGAGACCTTGGGACACAGGTGAACAGTAATCACATCAACACAGTGGTCAGGAAATCCTTCTACATGGCTCACCTCATCACAAAAGGTTTCTCATCCAGAAAAAAAGAGGTCATTGTTCCCCTCTACTCATCACTCATTAGACCCATTATAGAGTACAACGCCCCTTTTGGTATGTACCTCACAAGACATCTACAACAACTGGAAAGGCCACAGAAATACCTCACAAAGAGGATTACTGGCCTCAAACAGATGCCCTACACAGACCGTCTCAAAAAACTCCAGGTTTACTCCGTCGCATATCACCTGCTCAGAGGCGATCTCTGCCTTATAAAGCTATGTCAAACCCAGAGCTGTTGGACATGCTCCACTTAAAGAAATCTCAATCCCTCCGAGCTACACACTCTAGGGACCTAAACCTTGTCACCACAATAAACAGAACATGCTGGAGGGATAGATTCCAGTCCCAGAGACTTCCCATACTCTGGAACAGACTACCTATCTTTGTCAAACAGAGCTCCTCATTAGCACTCAAGAAGAATCTTGATGATTGGATGGAAAATAGGAAATTCACCCCAGGGATCACCTCTGTGGCTCTGCTCAACAGGGGCACATGAAAATAATTTTCTTAGGTGGCTAAAGCCAGGGTACCTTTTTGGCTAGGCTTATATAGGCCCTAGGGCTAATAGCTTAGTACCTACCTATGAACCTATGAACATGTTCCATATGGTAATATCAACAGTTTGTCATCATCATAATCTAGAGCTATGTCAGAAAACTGAAACATTTGTTCAGATACTTCAAAAGCACTCTCATGATCTGCATTCCTAAGCCATTTCACATCTTTAATTAGCAACATATGCAATGGAATTAATGCAGTTAAAAGTCTTGGCAGAAATTATTATAGTAGTTTAATAATCCCCAAACAGCCCTCTGCTGTTTTTCTGGGGTTTGTCTCATAGGTAATTGCTAGCCATGCAGTCCAGGAGACCACTGAGGAGTCTAGCCCAAATTCTCAATTGCCCCAAAGCACTGCCTGATTAAATGACTTGCTCAAGGTCATACAGTAAACAAATGAAGGCTGAAGGAATCAAACCCTGTACCACAGGAAGCAGCTCATTAACAACTTACAGTCATAATCCTCGGTACTGAGTGCCAATATCCTGCATTCAATTGACACATTCATTACTTCAGTTAGCAGAGACTCCTCCAGAATATTTGTTTCCAGATGGATGCAAAAGTCAAATATTAGGAAGTGGGACCAGTCTGTCAATCCTGTTGAGAGTCCTAGCCCATTTCCCTTGGTAGCTTGTGTACTACAGAATCAGTGCTCTGAGAAGACAATGCATGGGCAACCTCTTCAAAAAGAGGGCCACTCTTATGCAGTATGGCCATACTGAGGTCTTTGTCTTTTTGCAAGTGTATCCAGTGCAGTGGGCTGAGGTACCTCCCACCTTCCAGGATGGGGAAACTGACATTGGCTACCTCCCCTGATGCATTCCTCCAATACCTGTGCCACTAGCTGAATGTGGGTCATATGGGGAAGAATAAGGGCTTGCAAACCAATGACATTTCCATTACGAACTAGGAATGTAACTTAATTACTCTAAAATATACAGTTAGCTTTTTTAAAGCATAAGTCAGAATTTTTGTAATCTGGTTAGCATAATGTCCCAAGTGTGCAAATGTTACTTTTCTATCCTGCCAGTTTCAAAAATATCTTCCAGGTAAACTGCAATAAAGTCAGCACATTGTAGGATGTTTTCCAGTGTTATTTAAAATACAGTAGTTGTGGGGGATACACTGAAAAGTACTCTGTTCTACGTCCCTCATGAGTATTTTTTTTTTTTTGCTGTCCACAGGGTCTTGCCCAATGGCTTCTCTTCTTTCGCTCATTTGACCCGTTCCTTCCTGACTTTGAGGACAACATTCCAGGCACCTCTAGCCTGAATGAGAACTCACTGCCCCATTTGTTCCTTGACTAGACTTCATAATCTGTCCCTTCATTCCTCCTAGAGTGGAGACAGTCAGGGAGTGGGACAGTCTGCTGGATGCAGTGGTCTCCCCTCCCATCACCCAGAACTCCTACACCTTGTGGTAACTCACTACAGCTCCTATAGTGCTGCTGACTATGAGGAGCCCCAATACCTGCACCCACACAGTTGGCCCCCTGTTGGCAGTCTCAAACTCTGCAGGTGCAGTGCTACAGTTTGTGCACCAGATGGCACCCAAGTGGTAAGAGAGAGCCACTTTCCTCCCACCAGGATGGGTGAGCCCACAATGGCTGCTCGCTCCTGTCTTCCCCATTGTGCTCCCTTGAGTAACAGTACCACTAGTTGAAAGGTATAGCTTCTTCTCTATCTCTGCACCATGATAGTGGGGATGACTGCACCGTGATAGTGGGGATGACTTCACCATGATAGTGGGGATGACTACACCATGATAGTGGGGATGACTGAACCGTGATAGTGGGGATGACTGCACCGTGATAGTGGGGATGACTGCACCATGATAGTGGGGATGACTGCAAAGTGATAGTGGGGATGACTGCACCATGATAGTGGGGATGACTACACCATGATAGTGGGGATGACTGCACCGTGATAGTGGGGATGACTGCACCATGATAGTGGGGATGACTGCACCATGATAGTGGGGATGACTGCACCATGATAGTGGGGATGACTGCACCGTGATAGTGGGGATGACTGCACCATGATAGTGGGGATGACTGCACCGTGATAGTGGGGATGACTGCACCATGATAGTGGGGATGACTGCACCATGATAGTGGGGATGACTACACCATGATAGTGGGGATGACTGCACCGATAGTGGGGATGACTGCACCATGATAGTGGGGATGACTGCACCGTGATAGTGGGGATGACTGCATCATGATAGTGGGGATGACTGCACCATGATAGTGGGGATGACTGCACCGTGATAGTGGGGATGACTGCACCATGATAGTGGGGATGACTGCACCATGATAGTGGGGATGACTGCACCGTGATAGTGGGGATGACTGCATCATTATAGTGGGGATGACTGCATCATGATAGTGGGAATGACTGCTAACTTCCAAGTTCACGTCAAAGTCTTTATCTAGCACAGTAGGTTGGTATACATGGTTCATGTCCAACTTCAAATGGCTTATCATCACCAAACTCATGAAATATATCTTATGTATGGGGCACTGTTCCAAGCTTGTTGTGTTATTTATTTTAAGACTATACTATTTAAAAATGATGACAGGACCAGGTGATTTCATGACAGAAGCAATAGGTGCAGCCCAGTCTAAAAGATGTATAGTTTCAATTATATATATATATATATATATATATATATATATATATATATATATATGTATATATATATATATATATATATATGTGTGTGTGTGTGTGTATTATATATATGTGTGTATTTATATTTATTTATTGGCATTTGATTACTGGGAAAGTCCACTGGGCCAGAAAAAGCCCATTTTTGCTGGAGGCCCAGGGAGAAAAGCTCCAAGATTGTACATAAGCAACACATATTTGTTTGCAAGTCAATTTAGTTCTTCTCCATTTCTTTCCAGAACATACCTAGTGCGTTCTTGGTGTGGGCTGCTGTTCACATGCAATAACAACACTTGTGCTCAGACTGCTATCATAGGCTCAGTACCAAGGAGCCTGAGTTTGCTTTGCTTGATTTCTCACTGTATTGGTATATTGTTTACTCACTACAGTTTGTAGTGTTGTGTGCAGAACTGAGTGGTATGTATTTTATCTAACACTACGATAGTGTAACAAAGAAAGAATAAGCGTACATTTTTTTATTTTATTGCTGCTCTTTCTGTAAATTGGTTGAACCTGGGAAAGAGGAAGAATAATAATGTAATAATGTAAGGGGTATCAGTTGGAGTAGGCGTCCGACCCTGCAAAAATACTTTGTGATTTTTTTCTGCCTTTAACCTTTGCACTTTTAACTTTTGAGTACATCTGTGTAGGTATAACATGCATTCTGGAAAATTCTTTCATGCAGTTTTTGCACGCGTGTGTGTCCAAGGGTCAGCCAAAGGCATAGTTTCTTCATGTTACACCCTACTTCATAAATATACAGTACCACTGCTTGTGACTTAGTCATGCATGCACAGCTTGTCTAAGACATACTTCTGTCTCCCAATTATATTACCAGGCTGCTGCTGTTTTGGTCGGCATCAAGAATCTGCTAGAGCTTGTGCCAGCACATGCCTCTTCCTCCTGAATTAGGGCCACCTTGCCGCACTGCCTCCTTCTTTCCTCTCTACCAGATGATGACTGCAATCTGTCTGTGAATCACTGGCACTTATATTGCAACTGGTATCCTTCATCTTTATGAACCAGATGCCCACCCTTAAACCAAGATTATGACATGTATACATGGCTTGTCATTCCCACGGTATAGATTATTTATTTATTTATTTTTTTTGTAGCAACTGTCTTATTTTGTGTTTGTGGAAAAACAGACTGACATACAAACTCTGGTAGCCATTGTTTCCAAATGTTTTTGAAGCTTCTATAAGCTCAGTCTTTGGCTGAAACCTGCACCCAGTTATTCTTACTTTTACTTTAAAATGAATCTTGCTAAGAGATATATTTTCTGCAGAGTTAAGTAGTAGAAGTGAAGAGGGCAGTTGTGTTGAGCTTCATCATTTTTTTCAGACTGACTGGAAATAATTTGCCAGACCCACTGCATGGAAACCCCACATTTTCTTATCAGAGATAAATATGTATCGAAGCATAAAGTAGATTTTATTTTATGGCATGACCTATTATTATTATTATTATCAAAGTCCTGTGTCTCTAAGCTAGATTTATGCAACAGCTTTTCTGCAAACATTTTCGAGATGCATAAATGCTGCTTTTATTTCAGTAGTTGTAACTCTTTAACAGGAAGAATTTACACAGGATGTAGGCAATTTAGAGCATAGCTACAGAAACGGTGCAAGATCTGTATCAAAAGTCTGATCAAAAAAAAGATTAAATGAACTTGTATGTCTGCACTAAAGAGAATGAGGGCTAAAGGGAAATGAGAAACGTTTAAATAACTCGTGTACGCAGCTGCATGGACATTAGACTGTTAGGTCGACGAGGGTGAGCATGCGATAAAAAGTATCTAGCTGTTAGAAGCTAGCTAGTTGTGCACTGCAAGGGCTAGTGCTAGCTTTGTGTTAGTTATGTATTTTCTTTCTACACTATTAAAGGACCTCAAGACCACAGCCAGTAGTCATGTAGATGAGAATAAAATTAGATATATTGTCAGTTAAACTAGAGATGGGGAAAATGTGCAAGAGTACCTAACTATTGATGTCACTGTAATTCAGTTAATTTCAACTGCATGAAAGTAAAACCTGAATTTCAGTCCTCAGAACTAGAAGATTTTACAATTTTTAATCTTCATGCTTTATATGTATACAAAAATTTGGCTGTGGTGATATTTCAAGACATCTTATTTGAGCTCTGCCTTACTTTGACAACTAAACTTGCTGCAACCACACTATGGAAGGATTCAGAAATAATAGAATGTAGCAGGCAAACTTTTGCAGGAGGCACTGTTTCACAAGAAAAGTCCACTTCAGTGACACGGGTAATGCAGCTGTGCAACTGGTGAAATTGCATGGTGAGCATCATGTGCTAATTACCATATAATGATACGGCAACACTTTAGTAGTGATCCCAATTATGAATGCAAATGAAGGTAGAACAGCATGGCAGAGTGACTTAGAAATGTATAAAACCTGCACGATTTGCCACGGTCACCAGTGACTTTGTATACTATAATTTCTTGGAGAACAATAACTGTGCTAAGATGCCAGAAGCAGCTGCCATATTAGTCAAACAGCATTATGTTAGAGGCTGCTCTTTCAGTCATTGTCTGTGAAGAGGCACGTTAGCTCCCTCTGTGTCACAGAAGGATCCAGCTATGACTAACATACTAACTGCCATGACAGGGGTATCCTGAAATGTTATCTTGTGGACAAAGATTCCATACAGGAGTCTGTTGACATGTTGTCCTCATATGGAATTCTGTGGGATGCATGGAATACTGATCACAGTGTTTAAAAAAGTTTTTTTAAACTCCTTTATTAAATTATTGCTTAAAACACTGGCACACATACATGTACAGAAACCAAACCAACCCATATTAATATGTTTCCATTTACACACTATATATATTATGTTTTCTTTTTAATAACTGTCTTTCAGCCCAACATTACATAAGTTGTTCATTTCCTGCCTTCCCTTACTTCACTCCTCTTCCTGAACATTATTCTGCATGTATTTTTCTCACAAATTCCATTTATTTTATGCAATGTGCTCCTTCTCTTTTCTAACGATACATCTTCCAGTTCTTTTATCTCTTTTTCAGTATTCAGTATTTCAAATATATTTGGTTTAGATTTTGTTTTCCACTTGCTAGTAATTGCTTTTTTCACAGCCAATAAAATTAAACTTAAAAGGCCATATTATGTCTAGGCAATTCAGATCCTGTGTCTCAGCTAAAAATAATTATTTCCTTAGTTACAGTCATTTGCTCACTCAGTATTTCCGACAGAGTACTCTGTAGGAATTTTTAAAATTTGCCAGCTCATTATGCTTCCAAAACATATGCTCCTAGTTACCTCTTTCTTCTGCTATCATACGTTCAGTGTTTGCTATCTGCCTGAGAAAAAAATGTTGAAGTCTGCCTGGAGTATAAAATACATATGCAAACACTTCCAAGCAAAAATCCTAAACCTTCCAAACTTTGTTGCATACTTGGGAGCCATACATATGTCCACCCATTGTTCTCTTGTAAATTGCTTTTCTACTCCATCTTCCCAATCTTTCCTAACCTCCTCTAATTGATTCTTATAGTTATCATGCAATATGTTATATGCCCTGCTAATGATCTCCTTTTTAACAGCAGCTTCTGTTCTAGATTTAACTGAAAAATCTACCAGAGCAAATCTTTCGTTAAGACTCCCCTGTCCTTTTCTCTTTGCCTGTACACAGATATCAATCCCTGGTAGGGAAGGTGATCTCTAAGCTGCAGTCCAGCTGTGTTCTTGGCCTTGCTCTACTCTATTACCTTTCCCTGTCTAGTTATTTGCACTCGATACGTTGGTTCCTTTGTTAGTTTTCTCCTGGCATCCCAGCCTCAGCCATCATACATTTCTTGCCTCCAGTCCTTCATATATCCTTCTAGTTAACCTTTTTATTTTATCAGGAAATGGAAATGTTTACATTCTCCTATTCATACAATGCTTTAAGTGCTTCAAGATCCATGAACAACAGAAGTATTCTCTTATATTTGGCTTCTCTCTGGATCATCATTGTTCTGTTAATGTTGTCCAGTGTTTGCCTTCCCTCCACAAAACCACATTGATCCATAGGCATCAATTTTGGACGCACTTTTGCCATTTTTTATCTGTTATAGACTCAAACAGTTTATAATCATGGCTTCAAATTGAAATGGGTCTATATGAAGCTGGGTTTTATGGGTCTTTACCCTCTTTGGGTAATACAGCAACCACAGCTTTCTTCCGACATGCTGGTACTTCACCTCCTTTTAAAATACTGTTAAAACCTTCCAGATCTTTATCACTTTCTTCCCTCCTAATTTCCAAACTTTGACTGGAATACCATTTGTTCTGCAGACTTGCCTGCAGATTGGTTATACATCACCATTTTAACTCACCTCCTCCTATCTTAACTATTAGCTGTTGCGCCTCATTTTTCTCTAATCTTAGATAATTATGTCTTCCAGAAAAATTTCCATTTGTGCTCTTTCTTTTTTCAAAACAGGTTTATTGTTTTAACATATAAGAGAAATATCATAACAATTTTATACAAGTAATTAAAAATAGGTATTATTATAATATTCAACAAAACAACTAAAGTATTTACAAAGACATCCACTACAATCAGATCAATTAATTAAACTAAAATACCATGCTATTGAAATTAAAATTTTTTTAACAAATTTTGTAAATTATCCCATACAATAAAATAAGATGATTTTCTAATTGTTCTAGTCCTAATTGTGTTTATTTCCATATGGCACACTATATTCATAACATTTTTAAATTCATTGAACGAAGGAGGTGTATCTGAAATCCAATTTCTAGTTATTATTTTCCTAGCCACTGCTAGAATAGACCATAACAAGGGAAGCTTAACCTTTTTAACACTTTGAGGTACAGGTGTGTTGAATAATATAAGAGATTTAGAAATAATGAAATTATCTGTAAAAAGAGCCTGCAAAAATTCATTAATTAACTTCCAGTATTCTTTCAATTTTATACAGTCATAAAACATATGAGGCCAGTCAGCATTAATTTCTACATTACATCTCTTACATAGATTATCTTTATTATTTATTTTATTCATCATCAAAGGTGTATAAAATGATCTATGTAAAAATTTCCATGTATAAAGTCTCCAGACAATGGAAGACATAGTTCTATAAGCAGATTCCAATATATATTGTTTATCTTGTTGATTTGGTGGGTCCCCATTAATAGAAGTGAAATAATTCCAGTATGAATCTACACTGTAAAAAGTTTCTTGTCTGATAACTTTATGTATGTATGAAAGTTTACCTTTATCAGAAACTTTATGTTGTAAATTTAATATCAAGTAATCAATCAGTGTTGGAATAGATTCTTTAACAGTTATAGACATTAAATCTATTTTATTAATGAGATGTTGTCTAAAGGTCTGAACCTCTAACCAGCAAGTTTCTCTTAGATCAAATTCTTGTTTTAAGAAATCTAGATTTTTAACTTTATTATCAGATATCAACTGATACCAATACTTTAGATCATTATCTATAGCTAAATGAGTTCCTTCAGAAGTAGATGACAAAAGCATACCCTGAGTATACATTATAGGAAATACAATAAAATTCCATTCCCTATACTTAGGGTGCATGAATATAAAGTTACGATAACTAATAATAATATTTAATGGGTAACAAACCATATGTTTAGGTGTAATAGGTGAAGTACAAAATTCCTTTAGTAACCATAACATGGAATTATTTACAATCATATTTTTATGTGTTAAGGAGATTTTCATGAAGTGCATACTAATTAGCTCCCAATAATCTTTCCATTTTGTGACATATGACTGATCTATTAATAAAGTAATAACTTTTACAATAGAAGAGATAGTATATAAATTAAAGTCTGGAAAAGAAATACCCCCTTGAGACCAGCTATTAGTATGTTCCTTTAATGCAATCCTAGGTCTATTAGGTGCCCATAAGAAATTTAACATTAGTGTGTTCAGTTTCTTGATAATTATTTTTATAGGTGGAAGTATTATTGATTGTATTAAGTATAAAATCTTGGGGAATATTATCATTTTAATAATTGTAAGTCTCTCCTCCATAGTAAAAAACATATTATTCCAGGTATTAAAAGATTTTGTATATTAAGAAAACAGGTATTATAATTATTATATATAATAGATTTAATATCTTTAGATAGTATTATACCTAAATAAGTTATCTGACCTGAATTGGGTACATATTTAGTAAAATCACTAATGAGAATATTTTTTTGTGTATATATAGGTAGTATTTTAGTTTTTCTTCATTGAGTATTAAACCAGAAATACTTTTAAAATTCATCATGTTATCAAATAGAGACTGTATAGAAGAATTAGATCCTGCTGATGTAATTAGAACATCATCTGCAAAAGTTTAATTTTGGATGTTGTATTTTCATCTATTTCAAAACCCTCTATGTCAGTACTGTTTCTGATCAAATTAGCCCAAGGCTCCATTACTAAAGTGAATAATAGTGGAGAAAGTGGACATCCTTGTTTTGTACCTTTAAGGATGGGTATTTTTTTGTGAAACATATCTTCCTACCTTAATATAAGCCAACGTTCCTTTGTATAAATGTTCAATTAGATTTACAAATGCATCTGAGAAGTTTGTGCACTTCATTAAGGTAAACAGATAGTCCCAACTTACTGAATCAAATGCTGAACTTATATCAAGACTAATAAGTGTTAAATCTTTCTTTTTCCTATTTGCAAAATCTATTAATGTTAAAGTTCTTCTTATATTATCAAAAGTATTTCTATTTACAATGAAGCCTGTCTGATCTATATCTATAATGCCGGGAATGATTGTCTTCAATCTATCAGCAAAGATACTCATAAACATTTTATAATCAACATTAAGTAATGAGATGGGCCGATATGAAGAACATCTAGTTGGATCTTTATTAGGTTTTAAAATTGGCTAAATAAATGTATATTGCCAAGATGGGGGAGTTATTAACTCAGTTTGGGCCAAAATAAAAACCTTATGTATTAATGAATATGTATTTTTAGAAAGGATTTTATATATCTCTGGTATAATACCATCATTACCCGGTGCTTTGTTTGATTTAAGCTTATTTATTTGTGTATTAACTTCTGTATATGAAATACTCTTGTCCAATAGTTTAATCTGTTGTTTATTAAGCTTTTTATTCATATTTGTGGTTATAAACTCCTTTATTTTATCTTTAGGTTCCATGTTAATATTATTATGGTTAATTTTGTGAAAGTGATTTCTAAATTCATCTAGTATTTCTGGTATACTAGAAACATTCTTCTTTTTCCTTAGAGAAAAGATTTCTTTGATATGGTTTTGTTTATTCAACCTTTTTGTTTTATTTTTAAGTCTATGTAAGTATTTGGGGCTTATTGAATAAGACAAACCTTGTATTTCTCTAAAGTTATTTTAACTTTATGAGTTAAAATTTCTTTGTATTTCTCATTTAGTTTGTTTATTTCTTCAATAACTTTCTTGCCCATAATATTTTCTTTATTATTATGTTTATAAGAGTCTAATTTACTTTGAATATCTAACAATTCCTTATCCCAAGATTTCCTTTTATTATTATACCATCTGATACTTTGTCCATATAGATATGATTTTAAGGCATCCCAAACATAAACAATGGAGACTTCAGGAGTATTATTTATGTCTAAAAAATGTTTTCATTTGTGCTTTTTCTCAGTTTACACATTCCTCTGTTATACAAATTAAAAAACAAAAATGAATACAAATTTTCATAACATTTCCAAACTATTTTGAATACCTCTGTAGGACCATGGTGCCCTGGTCATTCTTTCAACTTTCTGTTGCCTAAAGGTGTTGTTTTTGTGCTCTGGAGTTGTAATAAAAATATGGGTAGTATTGTTTTCTACAGGGACCTTCCAGTGACCATCAGGGGACATGGTGGGTGTATCATAAACAGCCACCTAATGAATACTACACCAGTTATTTGATGTTATGCTGTAGCATGTGGAGTAACTTATGTGGTTCCAAGGACAGGCAGATATAACTATTTTGGGGTTCTATAAAATAGTCCATTTCTCTGAGGTTCTAGAGACACTGATTTCAGTCATATTCCTATCAAAGTCCTGACTTATCTACTTGGATAACAGTACTTCTACCAAAAGTTTTTCACTCTGTCAAACTGTCAAGTGGTGTGCAAGACAGAGAATTATTTACGCTGTATAGTTGCACTAGTCAGGTAGTTCCCCCGATTCTCACACTTGGCATATGTCTAACCTATACTGGTGATTTGTGCAGTATAATTTCCCAAAAGGATAGCTTATTGGCTATGCTGGATATGCCTTGGAGCCATGGCTCATGACATCAATTTGCATTCTCAAAGAGCATGGCTGAGATCTAATATAACACCCATTGTCACATACCCACATCAAGCATGTGTTCAGATTAATGAAGACCTATTTCTGCTGCTTAGGGTCCTCTGGTGACAAACTCCAGTAAGGGAAACCTGCAGCAAGATATTTGCTATCTCTATAATTCTGCAAAACATGATATGTAGACAGCAAGGGTAGGGCACTGCTTCTAGATACCACACAAACTACAGCCACTAGAAGACAATGTGCCATTGAGGAAATGGCCACAGTTGAAAACCATGCATGGCAAAGATAGGCACAATGTACTGTGGCACTGGCAAAAAGCCAGTGTCTGGTCCACAGCTATGGGCCTGATTAGAAACAAGTATTAAATGTGATGCATACAATACTACACTCAGGCTATATTATTACTGTATTAAAGTGCATTGACTTGCCATGCTGGAATTATCTACCCATATAACACAGCACGAAACAGGGCACAGCTGTCATCTGTTGCACAAATGGAGAGGGGCACAGTGGTAGAGGGAAGTCTATAATATTGACAGGAGAGGAGATTGAGGGGAGCTCAGTATACTGTACAGATGGAAATGCTTCCTGTGACCTCAGGTGGAAATTATGCAGACCACAAAAAATCTGGCTATGATTCCATCCTCTCTGAGGAATGGCACTGACACCAACATCTACTGTCAAGGACAAAGGTGAAACATGAGGCTGTTACCATATGGTTATGGTCTAGGCTTGACTGTCATGTAGTCCAAGTCTGCAGTTTGCATTGCATGCCTTTGGGCCAACATCTCAGATTTGCCTGTACAGGAGATGCACTGGTGTTGAGCATCTCTGAGCTCATGGTACAGGCATACCACTAAAATGTATTATTGAAATAGGAGGACTAACTTGGTACATCACCAACACAGACATGGGTTGGTGCATCCAGTTCCGCTTCCATATCAGGTCTCTGCCAGGAATCAGGGCCATTTCTTTCTCCCTAGCCAGAGAGAAATGGAACTCTTCCTTGACAACTGGGCTTGTTTGAGATGGTGGACTCCCACCCACATGCCTTCTCTCCTGTGTAATGGTTTGGGTGGGTCTTAGGACCATGTCAATAACCCTATGACAAACTTGATGGGCTGCCCTGTAGTAGCCACTGACTGCATTAACATACATGTCCACATGACACAGTCACAGATGGCTTGACTGTTCTTGTCTGTACTCTGAGGCCTGCAGTAGCACTTTGGTCTCTGACAGGAAGATCTTCTCAAGGTGCTTCCTCTCATTTCCTTAGGTAACATGTATGATAGCTACCTGTAAATTTTCACATATAGAAATGGTTAATGAGAGGATACACAGCACCATATGAGCTGGTCACACACCCATGTGGTGTCTTTACTGCCATAAGGTGCCATGCTTACCATACTCACAGGACAGGACAGTTCTCCAAAGTGGTCCAGTAGGGCAGCATGAGGATAAACTGCATTGTTGCTTGCACCCTATCAGTAGCGTACACTTACCTCTGGCCATGCAACCACAGCCATATTGTGATGTACATATTCATCTCTGTCCAGTATCTGTTATCCAGTGTGCCCCCCCCCCCACCCTGTGCACTATGTTTCATATATGTTTCATATGTAATCCACAGGCACAAACTTACTGAATCACAACACAGTCCTTTCTGTCTGAGGTGCCTAGTAGGGGATACAGAGCACCTTATCCATTCCCACAGCTAATATGTTGTTTGGGTACTGCTGCCTGACCTGAACTCAGTCTTCTCTTCTTCATCATTGGACGCCTTCTTGAACTCTACCCTCCATGCCAGCAGGTTACTCACCCACCATAGCAAACAAAAGTATCCTGAAGTTATCCAGCCAGTCTACCACCCTCCCTTTCAATTGTGTGTGTACCCTTACCACAACATGTGTGTCACACTTGTAATCTTTACTGCAGAGACCCATCACAATTCTTTGTATGCTCCCTATCTCCCCCTGTCAGCAGGGGACTGCAGAGCATTCCCCCCTTCCCATAACCACAAAAGATTCTTACAGTTATCCAGTCAGTCACCCCACTTATCACTGGCTTGTGCATCCTTAGCACAGCAGATGTAGATCAGTCCTTCATTTTTAGACTCCTGAAAAATATGATAGCTTGATGAATACCACAAGTTCAGTGGTTATTTAACTGTGCCGTTATAGGGCTTGTAGCATGACAATTAAGTTAATGAAGCAATTTAGGGTAAATGTCTCTGAATCACACAATTAACGCACTATGTTCCAGTCTTAGACTGCCTTTACACACTAACACACATAAACACTGAAAACAGAGAACTAAGAATTTGCACATGTGGAAGCATGTTTGTGAATTCTACTGGGCTTCAGGCTTCTTAATCTGCTTTCTGGGCTTAGTTAGGACTGTGCCACAATCATAGCACCAACGCAGTTTACATAGGGTTGATAACATCAGTTGAGCATATCATTATCCCCAACGCTGGTACCATAGTTGGTGAAGCATGTGTATTGTGGCATTAGATGGTCATGTTGCCCAGTGATATAAGACACCTGAAAGCAGCAATGTGTGTGTTGATACGAGTTTGCTATAATTTTTCCTCAGGATGGCAACCTGTGAAGTGTTCATAGCTTCTGAATGGTTGGAGTCTGGGAAGGTTTCTAAATGTTGAAGGAAAGAGACTAAAATCTTTCTCTACTTCTTGCAAGGGAACCACCAGAAGCATCTGCTGAAAGAGACCTATGAGGGCTCCAGTACAAGGTGGATTTCTGGCACTGCATTGCTATGGTAGTGAAAACTACCCTGGGCATCACATATTCTGGTGAGCTGTGCCAACATTATTACAGTGACCTAAACAGGTGTCACCATGATTTTCTTAGATAATGGGAAGAGGAGGTTAGAGTGGGAGCCAGAGTTCTATCATAAGTTGTAATAACCAGTGGCTTCTTCTTCAAAGGCAGGCATTCCTATTCAGCTATTTGCAGCTCTTGGGCTACATGGATATGTTTAGACAGGTCTTGAAGGTTCATAATATGTTTATACAGTTCTTTGTTTCATGGCATATCTCCAATTCTGTTAGAGCAACAAATCTGGACAAAGACAAAAAATAGTGGGGGGACAAAGGACCACAAATATGATCATAGGAGGTTACTAGGCTAATTTGCAAGCCTAGCCAAGTTACCCTTGTTTCCATGATCAGCACCTATTGTCCCTTCTGTCTAAGACACAAGTGGAATCCCTGGGGTGACTTTACGGTTACCCATCCGATCATCCAGATTGTGTCTGAAGAGGGCCCATGAGGTGCTCTGTTTGATTTCCACTGATTGTCATAGGAAAGATGCTGAAGACCTTGAATTTTCCTTGTGAGGAACCTTTGTGGTCTCTCCAGTTGCTGCAGGTGCTTGGAAAGGTACATACCAAAAGCTGTCTTGTACTCAGTTATAGGCCTGATGAGGGAAGAATACAGGGAGGTTATAACTTTTTTTTCTGGAGGCAATGCCCTTACTTATGAGATAAGCAATATAGAATGGCCCTCTTACCATTGCGGAGACATGGTGATCACAGGCAAGGTTGTTGTCCAACTGTGTGCCCTTGTCTCTCACCACTGAGTGCATACTTAGGGTATTGCTATTGATGTGGTAGTTAGCAGGAACATTGCCTTTACTGAAAGGGATGATAATACATTTTTTTCATTGAGTTTAAGATGGTGACTTTGGCATCAATCATTTGTTTGTGTAAGACCTTCTTGTAGGACAAATTTTTAATAGTGCTCTTAAAAATGTAGAAAGTTGCAAGAGTAACAGTTTTTGTGATAGCAGTCTGTCATTATATAATTACTTCAGTCCTCAGTGATTTGCCAGAAAACCACAAATGTTATGATGAGCACACCAAAAATATAAGGCAAAAATCTAGACATTATGCAAAACTCTGGATAGTTGGGAGGTATTGTTCATGGGCATGTTTAGTTTTGTTTTCTGTTATTCAGCACCAATTGACAGAACCACTGGCTGATATGAGAGAAGTGGCAAAGTAGACTGCTCAGACAACAAGGTATGTACGTGGCATTGATGTTATAGCTGTATATTTGTTAGACTACTTCACTGTCCATATTTGCATTGCTGCTGATTATTGTAGCCATTACTAATAAATGCAACAGCATGACAGCATGGTGATACAGACTGGGATGACAGCGGGTGTTCCACCACCATCCCAGGCATCAGTGTGTACTGTACACCTGACTGGTTAACATCACTTTAGTGCCATGTTCATAGCTTTATACTAGCCATTAATGCATTGTGCCCTGGTTCATCTGCCATGCCTTATTATTACTGTAATGGACATTACACCTCCTCTGCCTTGCCAGTTACTTTTGGCATACTATGGACATGCATCTGTCAGGCTGTTGGGTAATGCTTCATGGTGGCTGTCCTATGTCATACTGCATTATTACTACTGGAGTTTGGACTCCCATGAGACATTAATTTTGCATAAATGCTGCAGTGTATATGTTGCATGGCCTCCATTGTGCCTACTGTTTGGTAGGCATTAGCTACCACCTGATGGTTAGCTTGGAAAGCCTGGCCACTTCAGGCTTGGGGTTGTTCAGCCCAACTTCACTACCATTTGTGGTCATAATGTTTATAACTAATGCCCTATAATTAGGGACTTGTTAGCTAGCATGTAATCTTGTCCCATGTGGTAGATATATTGCTGTAGTACTTTTGTGTGAGGCCTCTATATTATTTTTTGTTTGCTTTTACATACTTACAGCATTTTATTCATCCAGGGACTGCACTACCACTGAGTGTAGCACACATTGCTGATACCTACTTTTGCTTTTCTGTTTCTCTTTATCACTGTGGTTGTGTCTTTCGGCTTTTCCCGGTTAGGGGGTTGCCACAGCGGAACTCCGGTCCGCTAATGATTGGCAGTAGAGTTTTACGTGCCGAGTTGCTGGCCCTGACACACAACCTTCAATGAAGGTACACCCATTCACGCATGTCTCCAAACAGAAGACGCTCTAGCTGAGAATCAAACAGGACAATGTCTTACTGTGAGGCGACACTGTCTTCTTTTTAATTTATTGTTTTGTTTCTCTCCACCTATACAGTGTCAGTTCTGGCAGTGGAAGTGGTATGTCAGAGCTCATCACATCATGTAGCTGCCTTGCCGTCACTTGCTGAGATCCCCAACATTCTCCAGGCCAGTCCCTCCTCATTCAGTGGGGGATGAACTTTAGGGCTCCTTGGCTTTCTGTGGTGGTCTGTCTCCAGTGACGGTTATAGGTTCCCAATCAGGGTGCCTCACTAGTAGGTTCCAGTATGCCATCAAATAGGAAGTGTAAGGTCTAGTGATGGCCTTGGTAGACTAGTGGCTGGACACTTGCACTGGCAACTTTTAGTACATCTAGGTGTGGCTAACAAAGCCACACAGCTGACTGTCCATAATCAGGTGCCTGACAGTGAACATTATTCTCCTTTTAATATAGAATTCCACAACATCATCCACTGGATTGACCAACAACTGAAAGATGACACAGATAGAAGTGTATCCAAGCCAGGTTTATTCACAATTCAATATTAGTGCTTTTGTAGTGACAATTTATTGTCTGAAGAAGTAGGGGGTTGTCACTACGAAAGCACTAACATTGAATTGTGAATAAACCTGGTTTGGATATACTTCTACTTGTGTCATCTGTCAGTTGTTGGTACATCTAGTGGATGCTGTTGTAGAATTCTGAATTATTTTATTTTTGTTTCACTGGACTGTTTAACTCTCCTTTTAATAGTTTGCTTTAAAATTTTTTTTGTAATAAAAGTTCAAAAGGTATGGCCAACACCATTCAAAAGCTGCTGAAAAATGATTTTCATTATATTTTGATGTTATCCGCATTAATCATATCCCTGCGTTACATTTTTGTAATGATCATTGTGAGAAACTATTTGAAAAATTTTATAAAATCTGTATTTTTAGTGTGAAAAGTGAAAATCTCTATAAAACATAAAAGCTTTTACTGTAAAATTTGTCAAAATATAAAACATTGTGGGAAGGGACGCAGCTTTTAAAATGTCAATTTTCACACACACACACACACACACACACACACACACACACACACATATATGTGTGTGTATATATATATATATATATATATATATATATATAAAAAACGTATTTTACTCATAACGTTGACTTTATTTGTTGAATTTGGTAATACCGATAAGGGGAAATGTCGAAAATGGAAACTGCAATGGCCAATATTCACAATAATTCAGAATTACCGTAAAGCAGCGAAAGTGTAACCAATGACTTTTGCACTTCAGTTACACTTATTCTTCATCTGTGCCCACATCTGCAAGGTTTACATTAGATGTTCGAGAGTCCAGACACCAACATCAAAGACACACACAAACATAAAAATCTACAATGGATTACCTTTATGCTGTGTCCCCCAATCCCCCTGAAAATTATATATACCAACTTCAAGATTGCACTACAGTGAGGAAAATCGTAGTGTTCCCAATCCTCACTGCACCGCGACCTCCATTCATACCATCGACTTCATTCTAGTGAATGGAGACCTAGTTTTGTATTAACTGCCATTCCACATTATGATAGTAAACCATGTATATATATATATATATATATATATATATATATATGTGTGTATATATAGGATCCGTACAGATGCTCGACTGCATCTTTCAACGAATCCCAAATTGGTGAGCATACTTGTGCAAAAGTACTGTTCACCGAAGCAGCACTTTCATGTAAGTATGCTTGTTGTTCCGGTCTTACTACGGTGTGGTAAGGGAAAATTCCCTTTTTCCCACTGTAGTGCGACCTTGGAGTGAGAATATTAAAGTAGGGGGTGTGTGGGGTGCGCAGCCCCCACATTGGGGGTGCAGGGGGGCTTACCCCCCTGCATTCAAGTAGATTTTGTGTTTTTCTTTTTTAACATACTTTAACGAAAGCGCTTTTTTGATAAAAGCGCTTTCATTAAAGTGTGTTCGGTGGTTTTGGATTCAGACTTTTGATCTATTGATCAAAAGTCCTAGATCCATATAAATATATATATATATATATATATATATATATATATATATATATATATATTTATTTCAGTTTGATAACTGGGAAAGTCTGCTGAACCACAAGGAGCCCATTTTCAGTGGAGGCCTGAGGAGAAAAGCTCCAAAGAGTTACAGAGAAGCAATATCAACAATACATATTTTTGGAGAAAAATATAGCATATAACAGTATAGAGTCAGAAAAATACATTGTGCAGTACAATAAAAAAGAATGTGAATTAATACTTTTGATACAGGGAAATGAGAAATACAAGTTATATATATATATATATATATATATATATATATATATATATATATATGTATATATACATATATATATATATGTGTATATACAAATTGCACAAATCTCCAGCACCGTGATTTAGCCCACATAAGCTAAAATAACTGAAAATAAAAAAAACACAACACTCAGGATAGTGCTATTTCATTCTTTTAATGGCAGACATGTTCTGCCACACACAAGAAACCAAGGTTTCACCTGATGGCATCATTAGTGCGTACTTCGAGAAAGAGGAAGCCGATCCTTTATACACTTGTTCTTAAAACTGTACTCCAATAGAACAATACACCTGTGCCACCCAGTATAAATCATGCATAATACACAGTTAGAAGCTTCTTGTTTTTACATATATACACATTACATTACACTTTATTTCACAGAACCCAAAGTTAATGAATACTTTTAACATTGAAAAAAAATCCCCAAGTTAAGGTACAAAGTCATAATGATGACAGGAGTTATTTATACATTTTAATTTACCGATGTTCATTCAAATCTGGTT
Source organism: Protopterus annectens (assembly GCF_019279795.1). Lineage (NCBI taxonomy): Eukaryota > Metazoa > Chordata > Ceratodontiformes > Protopteridae > Protopterus > Protopterus annectens. The sequence continues at coordinate 185,934,545 of NC_056728.1, read as the reverse complement.
TGAATAATGCTCCCAGATTAACTATCTACATTCTTTCTTTCTTGGTAAGAATCTTGTGTCTGTGCGCTATTGTCAAGTCATACCCGACCACTTTATCTATTCCTAAATATATAAAATGTGCCCTTGGGTGTACCTGCATATGCTTGTATAACGCACTGCGTGTCCTTTTGCAGTTAATATCACTGATATATAATGCTATCCACTGTCTCAAGCTCAAAGATGTCTGTCCAACATAAAAAGACCCGCACTGGCACACAGCCATATATATCACCCACTCACTTGTGCAAGCAATAAGATGTCTGATGTCAAATACTTTTGTAGTATTAACTAAAGTGAATGACTTGGTTTTGGAAATTGAATTCCAACTGAAATGAATACAGTGTCCACACTAGGTAGGTACTACCCACAATTCGATTCTCATTGATCCCCTCAACAGAAACTTTACTTTTTTAAAAATTAGATAGACTCTCCCCAATGGTTTTACCTCTTCTATAGCCAAAATTACACTGATTATCAACTAAGGTGGCAGAATTAACTTTGCTGGCCCCATAGCCTCTAGTCAAAAAATTCACCTTTAATTTATCTGCCTGTACCTAGAAATCCTCTGCCCTACTACAGATTAATTTTAACTTCTTGAATTGGGCCATTGGTATATTATTGGCTATATGTCCTGGGTGGCAACTATCGGCTCATAACAGAAAAGTTTTGGTGAATGGCTTCCGGTATAAATCAGTAACCATCATACCATCTCTGTCTTTCTTAACCATCACATCCAAAAACTCAACATCATTACTATCTATTTTGCCACTGAATCTTATGCCATACTGATTGTTGTTAAGGTACTCAACAAATTGTGTCCATCTCTCCTGTGTACCTTGCCATACTACCCAACAATTGTCCAGATACCTGCGCCACATCCCTAGTTCTCCATTGTACTTATGTTGTTGATAAATGACCTCAACTTCCAGGTACCCCATAAATAAATCAGCGTAAATGGGTGCAAATGTTGCACCCATCACTGTACCTTTTATCTGTAGATACCATTGTTGTCCGTACCTAAAGGCATTATGTTCCAAAACCATTCCCAATAATGTCAGACGAAATTCTTGCTTTATTGCTCCATAATACTTAGTGGCCTCAAACCAGTACTTAACTGCTTTAATCCCTCCTCAGTGTGGGATACTTGTATATAATGCTTGGACATCTAATGTGCCAATATAAGCATTTGTAGGGATTACCAGATCATCCATTAATAATAAGAATTGGTTAGTGTCCTTTATTCTAGCAGACACATATATCAATAAAGGCTTCAACTTAGCTTCTAAATACACTGACAATGGTTCGATAACCGATCCCCGCCCTGCTACAATAGGTCTTCCAGGCGGTATAGCTGCCCCTTTATGTATCTTTGGTACCAAATAGAAGTATTGTGACTGGGAATCATCTACTGTTAACTGTTGTTCCAAATCTATAGAAATAATCCCTGCCTCTCTAGCTTGTTTCAGGAAGGCATCTATCTGTTGTTTAAATACCATGGTAAGATCCAAGGGGAGTTGGCAATATGATATCACATCCGTTAAATGTCAGTAAACTTCATTAAGATATTGTTCCTTACCCCAAATAACTATAACCCCCACCTTGTCCACTTTAGTAATTACCAAATTGTCATTCATAGCTAAATTGCTTAATGTTTGTTTCTCAACTTTTGTCAGATTGTGAGAGTAGCTCCTGAACACATCATTCTGATTAAGTTGCAAGTCTTGCATCACTTGTTCAAAAATCTTCACTGCTCTATAATATGGAGGCTGAAAGTCACATTTCTTAAATTTAAACTTATCCATTAAGTCACTACTCTGTAGTCTGTGTGCAAAGTAATATTTCAGATTTAATTTACAAGTGAAATTTTTGAAGTCATTCATTGCATCAAAAAAAGACACGTGGCCGGAACAAAACCTAATCCTTTATTAAGTACATTTAATGCCATTTCTGAAAGCTCGTAATTGGTCAAATTTACCACCAATTGGTTTTCAGTTGCCTGAATGTGGTTGGGAGCATTACCTTTACCTATTGTTGATACAATATTTTCTGGAATATACCTTCCATTTGTTCTACAACGGTGCTTTCGCCCACCTTGCCTAAAGGGCCCCTAGATCTCTTTGATATTGGAGAAACCACTATTTGTGGCTCACCCCCTTCAGTCTCTGTATCTGTATTAGAATAACCCAAAGATAACTCTGAAGCACTGGAGTTATCTGGATTTTTCCTTAATATAGATCTTTTTCTCTTAGGTCTATTCAGCCCTTTATTTGACCCATCTGAAACCTGACTGTACGCTTAACCTTTTTCCAGGTGTATACCACCTCATTTTGATAGTCATTCGAGTCTCTGTGGAACTTCTTTGACTTTCTGTCTTGTAACTCTCTTTCTGTTTTTTGTACCTCCTTAACATACATGGCATATCTATCACTATAGGCTGAATCACCATAATGCTTGGCCACTTGTTCGTATGTTTCATTCAATTTTTCTGACATCCCTGCATATTGTTGCTCGTAATATTCTATCAGTAACCTAATAAACATATTGGATGCCATAAGCTGTGCTTGTTGCCACTTTTGAATAAACTGTTCTTTCTCCATCCCAACCCCAGGTTTGACATAAACCCTGACACCTCTAGGAGCTATATTGGCTGTGGAATAAGCTTTAAGTAACTTCCTGTGCCAAACATTAGACCATACCTTTCTCGTGATATCTAAAGGTAATGTAAACTGTGTTTCCAAATCAGTTTTACTGGTGGCCCTCTGCGATGCTTCAGCCCCTCTTTCCATATTAAATGATGTCAAATCATCATTACCTGTGACCAGATTATCCAAAAATGTTTTCAAATCATGTATTTCTGCCATATTGCCGCACTTATTAGCCTACTCTCACTGTGTGTTGTGTTTCTTAATACCAATGCCTCTTCTGGCCTTTCCACCAAACCACTGTCTGGCAATCATATACTCATCCTTGACCCTTGGTTATTAATCACACTTGTCCCATATAATTCCTATGAGATATAAAAATTGTCCACCATAAATATTAATCACGCTTGACCCATATATTCTCCCCAAAAATGGCCAAAGATTTATATAAAAAAAGTACCCTATCATAGATGTGATACCAAAACGCCGATGAATAATGTCCAAATGTTGTTTAGGCCATTCGTCTCAATGATGAAAAAATGATACATTCTCCTCTTTCCCCCAAACATCAAAACCAACCAGGACTCTGTGTCGCCAATACACTTATTCAGCCGTCATGAATACCAGATGTAATGTGTGTATATGTAAAAACAAGAAGTTTCTAACTGTGTATTATTCACGATTTATACCGGGTGGCACAAGTGTATTGTTCTATTGGAGTACAGCTTTAAGAACAAGTGTATAAAGGATGGGCTTCCTCTTTCTCGAAGTACGCACTGATGACGCCATGAGGTGAAACCTTGGTTTGTTGGGTGGAATGGCACTATCCTGAGTGTTGTGTTTTTTTTATTTTCAGTTATTTTAGCTTATGTGGGCTAAATCACGGTGCTGGAGATTTGTGCAGTTTGTATTTATTATCCGAGCACCACAGAACATCTTGCATGAAGTTTGGATTGAGGAATATATATATATATATATATATATATATATATATATATATATATATATATTTTTTTTTCCAATGTAGGGGAACAGAGGACTGGGTGTGCTAGTGGACTGTCATGTTAAAGTATAGTGGGGTGATAGAAGAAGTGGTAAATTGCTGAGGGTGGAGAGGATGTGGTTAGAGGGGGGGATTTAAGTTGGGGAGTGGGGTGGGCATATCCACTTAGTTGTAAGATAGGTTTACAAGAGAGATTTGAATTGAGAGTGATCAGGGATATTGCATAGAGTGCGAGGGAAAGTGTTCCATAGTTTAGAGATGGAGGATGAAAGTAGGAGGCCACTATATATTATCTATATCTGTATCTATCTATCTATATATATATATATATATATATATATGTATATATATATATATATATTATATATGTATATATAAAACTCATCAAGGCTTGGTAGCTATTTCTTGCAAAGTTAATATCCTATTTTATATAGAGAAATCAGACTGGAATAGAAAAGGAACCAACGAAACAAATCCAAGGAATCAGCTGTTAAGCAACCACTAAGTAGCCAAGCACCAACAAGAAAAAAACTTATCAATACACATGTCAGTCAAACACCATAAGCATATTAATAAAAATATTACTAAAAGTTTCTTTCACATGAATATCTCCTAAAATTATTAAATTATTAATTATACATCAATTACAAATTAAATAATGTCTCATGTTTTATGCTTAGATAACTGCCTTGAAGGAGAACAGTCATACCATAGTTAAATGAAAATACATAATAATACTATCAAAATGTATACATGTAATAAAAATTCAATAGTTAAAAATGGAAACATGTATAAAACATGTGCAGTAACATATACTAAAATGTGTACAAAAATACCTAACTTCAACAACAAGTTTTTACCTAGAATAGCTTCTCATTTTAAGAACTGCTGAAATGTTGCAGTTCTCATTTAAACCAGGATTATTAAAAGCGTCAAGTTTTATTTGCCATTGAAGTTCACGTAGTTCAAGCATGAGTGACAATGGACCACCTCTAATACTACTAGGTAGATGGTCTATACCCATGAATGCAAATTTATGGCTTGGGTAGCTGTGGATATGTTTAGCAAGAGCGTTTTCTAATTTATGGTTCCCAATAGCGTAAATATGCTGATATATACGCTGGCGGAACTTCCGATCCGTCTTGCCAATGTAAAATGCTGAACAGCATTCACAAAGGGCTACATAAACAATGGATCGAGTATCGCAATTAATTTTATGGTTAATGCAATATTTTCTCTTCCTAACATAAAAAGATTCTCCTACTTTTATGAAGTTACACAAATTGCAAGCTCCACATGTCAAAGACCCTTTGCTTCTATGGAATTGAAAACCAGTAGATTTGGTTTGTAGCAGCTCTTTTAGATTTTTTCCTTTTCTAAAAACTACTTTTGGAAATAGCCCTAACTTTTCGGAAAGGAGTAAGTCATTACTAATAAAATGCCAGTTTTTAGAAATAACTTCACAAATGTATCTTGAATCGCTACTAAAAGTGGTGATGAAACTAGTAGGGAACTTGACTATATTATGCATACTTGTTGGTGGTGAATCAGAAAAAGGAATTTCCTGGAAAGAATCAGTCAATGATGTAATACAAGTATCCAGTTCAATATTTTCTAAATTATCCTTAAATTCATCCAACAAAGGTTTATAAAAACCTGTGGAGCGTTTAAACTCTATTTCAAAAATGGTGTCATCAATAAGAGTATCTGGGTACCCTCTATTAAGGAATTGGTTTTTCAGAAAAAAACATTCCTGTTGGAAAGATTGGAATGTATTACACATCCGAACAGCCCTAACCAGTTGTCCTTTCACTATTGCTTGCTTTTGTTTGAAAGGGTGGGAGCTAGTATAGTGAAGCACTGAGTTACAATATGTAGGTTTACGAAAGACAGAAGATAAATACTTCCGACCTACTGTGTCCTTCATTATTTTGACATCTAGGTAATCAATTACCTCAGTAGAAAAATGATAAGTGAATCTTAGGAAGCTAGTTGTTTGATTGAAATAAGAAATTAAACTTTCCGCTTCTAAGGAGTTGCCATGGAAAAGAATAAAGATGTCATCTAAATATCATGTGTGATAGCGAAGCTGGTTCTCAAATATTGGGTTTGAAAGAATGAATTTACTTTCCCAATAGGCCATAAAGAGGTTAGCGACGCTTGCACCACACGGAGAGCCCATGGCTACTCCTTGTTTTTGAAGGTAATGTTGATTATTAAAGATGAAAAAATTAGAACTCAGGACAAGATCTAATAATTCTGTAACTATCTCAGTTTCGTTTTGGATAGCATGAAGGTCAAATAACATTAACTCTATCCATTCTATAGCCTCCTGGTGGGGAATGGAGGTATATAGATCCACTACATCGATGGTAAGGAAATTGTTGGAATTCTCAAATGTGATGTTATTAATGTTGCTTAAAAATGACCAAGAATCTTTACAAACAGCTGGAACTTTCTTAATGTATTTGGTCAAAATATGATCTATAAGCCTGGCACAAGGATGTGTCATGGACAATCTTCTGTCTACCAAGGCTCTCACTGGAGGATTCCCAAGGTCCTTATGTATCTTGGGGATTCCAAACATAACAGGAACCCTGGGGAAGGAAATGTCCAAAAACTTGTACAAATCAAAATCAATTTTCCCAGCAAGGAACATATCACTCAGATAACCTCTAATTCTTTTAAAGGCCAAGTTCATTTCATTGAGAGAGGACAAGCAGTAAGCTGGTGATTCTAATACTGCTGACATTTTATCAATGTACATGTTATTATCCAAAATGACGAGCCCCCCACCCTTATCGGGTTTGACGACACGGACTGGTAAAGAATTAAGGTCCGATAAGGCTCTCCTTTGTTCCTTAGTTACATTCAGCTGGGAAAAACCCAAATTAGAACCAGCCATATTCCTAATGTGTCTAAAATCAACCTCACAAACAGTCTCAAAGATACGTAATCCGACATGCAATGGTGGATTAAAAGTGCTAGAGAGTCTTAAAGAAGACTTAGTAACATATGTATTGTTACTGTATAAAAGGTCAAGATTTAATTTCCTGACGTAACATTTAAGGTCAATGATAGTTTTTGTTAAGTCAAAATGCGCACTAGGAATGAAAGTATTCCCTCGAGACAAAAGTTCAGTGAGGTCGGGCTGTAGATATGTACCTGAAAAGTTGTAAATTTTAAAGTCCCCTTTCGAGTTCGTGTGAATAATGGGTAATTCATGGGAGGTATTCTGAATATGGCAGGAAATATCCATTAGACCATTCTCATCATTAAGTGATGAGAGGTTCAGTTGTTGCGAGCCTTGTTCCTGGTCTGGTAGGTACGAGGAGGGAGTTGACCTAAAAAATGGTTATTACTATTATTGTTGTTACGATTGTTATTACTCCTTTGGAAATCACCATTATTTCCTTTCTTGTTTTTGTTAGCATTATTCCCTTTTATCCTGTTGCTCCATCGTACCCCTTCATCATTAAGAGTAACGCCCTCTTCATGATTATCATTAGAACCATCAAGTTGGTTGGACTCACTGGGACCAAATGCATCTAAACTGTCCAGCCCGGAGGGGGTATTACGTACAACTGATTTTTGTAATTTAGGATAAGCTTGGTGCTGCTGGTAAGCTGTTCTGTCTCTAACCAGTTTCTTTGTTTTATTTTGCTTTAGTTTGACCATTAACCCACCAATACTATTAAAAATGTGATTATAGTCAAACTTATATCTAAGAAAATCAGCATCCAATTTTATTATGTCATCCAAGGAATTAATTTCTTCTGTGACTTTAATAATGTTAAGAGAATAATGTTTAATTAGTAATTCAAGCAATTGTGAGCCTTGTTGCTCAAACAAAACCATAAGGTCTGTAAAAAAAGCAGGGTCTTGAATGAGGCCTGAGGGTGCAAATGCGCCATGAAGCCTTTAGGAACAATGCGTTCATTAAGGCACTGTTGAAAATAAGAAACTTCTAATTGCAGTTTCTTAAGTTTTAATAACTTTGTATCAAGTTTCTTTAAGTTATCAATAATAGTGTTCACTGTAATAGCCTGATCATGCATACCCGTAGCCGGTCATTCCACGCTGGGAGCTCCAGAAAAGGTGAAGACTTCCATGTTGTTAATCCATTCAGAAATCGTAGGAACGCCAATGAGCCTCGGGTCAGCATTAGAGTTGTGTGAAGAACCATCAATATTAGTCCTAGGCAAATTCGTTGTTGAAACGTTAAGTCGAGCAGTACCATTAGGGCTCTCAGCAATAGTTCTAATGAGAGCATTAGGTTGAGCGTTAGGAATAGAACTCTCGCTAAAAAGCATTGGTGGAGGGAAGGTATCAGAACCCAAGTTGTTACCACTACGACGCTCATCCAAAGCATTGTTTAACTGAACTCGAGAAGAGTTTCTGTTCTCAATAGCATCCATACTCGTGTGCAATAAATCCATCCTTTGTGAAAGGGAGAGAAGAAGAGCACCCATATCAACGTCCGTAGAGGGTGATCTGGTGCTGTCAGTTCCGAAAATATTCGGTGTGTTTGGGCTGCTGTTACAGTCTGAAGCCATGACGAGAAGAGAACACACAAATCAGACTGGAATAGAAAAGGAACCAACGAAACAAATCCAAGGAATCAGCTGTTAAGCAACCACTAAGTAGCCAAGCACCAACAAGAAAAAAACGTATCAATACACATGTCAGTCAAACACCATAAGCATATTAATAAAAATATTACTAAAAGTTTCTTTCACATGAATATCTCCTAAAATTATTAAATTATTAATTATACATCAATTACAAATTAAATACTGTCTCATGTTTTATGCTTAGATAACTGCCTTGAAGGAGAACAGTCAAGAACTTGTATGGCAAATAAAACTTGACGCTTTTAATAATCCTGGTTTAAATGAGAACTGCAACATTTCAGCAGTTCTTAAAATGAGAAGCTATTCTAGGTAAAAACTTGTTGTTGAAGTTAGGTATTTTTGTACACATTTTAGTATATGTTACTGCACATGTTTTATACATGTTTCCATTTTTAACTATTGAATTTTTATTACATGTATACATTTTGATAGTATTATTATGTATTTTCATTTAACTATGGTTTGACTGTTCTCCTTCAAGGCAGTTATCTAAGCATAAAACATGAGACATTATTTAATTTGTAATTGATGTATAATTAATAATTTAATAATTTTAGGAGATATTCATGTGAAAGAAACTTTTAGTAATATTTTTATTAATATGCTTATGGTGTTTGACTGACATGTGTATTGATAAGTTTTTTTCTTGTTGGTGCTTGGCTACTTAGTGGTTGCTTAACAGCTGATTCCTTGGATTTGTTTCGTTGGTTCCTTTTCTATTCCAGTCTGATTTGTGTGTTCTCTTCTCGTCATGGCTTCAGACTGTAACAGCAGCCCAAACACACCGAATATTTTCGGAACTGACAGCACCAGATCACCCTCTACGGACATTGATATGGGTGCTCTTCTTCTCTCCCTTTCACAAAGGATGGATTTATTGCACATGCGTATGGATGCTATTGAGAACAGAAACTCTTCTCGAGTTCAGTTAAACAATGCTTTGGATGAGCGTCATAGTGGTAACAACTTGGGTTCTGATACCTTCCCTCCACCAACGCTTTTTAGCGAGAGTTCTATTCCTAACGCTCAACCTAATGCTCTCATTAGAACTATTGCTGAGAGCCCTAATGGTACTGCTCGACTTAACGTTTCAACAACGAATTTACCTAGGACTAATATTGATGGTTCTTCACACAACTCTAATGCTGACCCGAGGCTCATTGGCGTTCCTACGATTTCCGAATGGATTAACAACATGGAAGTCTTCACCTTTTCTGGAGCTCCCAGCGTGGAATGACCGGCTACGGGTATGCATGATCAGGCTATTACAGTGAACACTATTATTGATAACTTAAAGAAACTTGATACAAACTTATTAAAACTTAAGAAACTGCAATTAGAAGTTTCTTATTTTCAACAGTGCCTTAATGAACGCATTGTTCCTAAAGGCTTGCGAAGTGCATTTGCACCCTCAGGCCTCATTCAAGACCCTGCTTTTTTTACAGACCTTATGGTTTTGTTTGAGCAACAAGGCTCACAATTGCTTGAATTACTAATTAAACATTATTCTCTTAACATTATTAAAGTCACAGAAGAAATTAATTCCTTGGATGACATAATAAAATTGGATGCTGATTTTCTTAGATATAAGTTTGACTATAACCGCATTTTTAATAGTATTGGTGGGTTAATGGTCAAACTAAAGCAAAATAAAACAAAGAAACTGGTTAGAGACAGAACAGCTTACCAGCAGCACCAAGCTTATCCTAAATTACAAAAATCAGTTGTACGTGATACCCCCTCCGGGCTGGACAGTTTAGATGCATTTGGTCCCAGTGAGTCCAACCAACTTGATGGTTCTAATGATAATCATGAAGAGGGCGTTACTCTTAATGATGAAGGGGTACGATGGAGCAACAGGATAAAAGGGAATAATGCTAACAAAAACAAGAAAGGAAATAATGGTGATTTCCAAAGGAGTAATAACAATCGTAACAACAATAATAGTAATAACCATTTTTTAGGTCAACTCCCTCCTCGTACCTACCAGACCAGGAACAAGGCTCGCAACAACTGAACCTCTCATCACTTAATGATGAGAATGGTCTAATGGATATTTCCTGCCATATTCAGAATACCTCCCATGAATTACCCATTATTCACACGAACTTGAAGGGGGACTTTAAAATTTACAACTTTTCAGGTACATATCTACAGCCCGACCTCATTGAACTTTTGTCTCGAGGGAATACTTTCATTCCTAGTGCGCATTTTGACTTAACAAAAACTATCATTGACCTTAAATGTTACGTCAGGAAATTAAATCTTGACCTTTTATACAGTAACAATACATATGTTACTAAGTCTTCTTTAAGACTCTCTAGCACTTTTAATCCACCATTGCATGTCGGATTACGTATCTTTGAGACTGTTTGTGAGGTTGATTTTAGACACATTAGGAATATGGCTGGTTCTAATTTGGGTTTTTCCCAGCCGAATGTAACTAAGGAACAAAGGAGAGCCTTATCGGACCTTAATTCTTTACCAGTCCATGTCGTCAAACCCGATAAGGGTGGGGGGCTCGTCATTTTGGATAATAACATGTACATTGATAAAATGTCAGCAGTATTAGAATCACCAGCTTACTGCTTGTCTTCTCTCAATGAAATGAACTTGGCCTTTAAAAGAATTAGAGGTTATCTGAGTGATATGTTCCTTGCTGGGAAAATTGATCATGATTTGTACAACTTTTTGGACATTTCCTTCCCCAGGGTTCCTGTTATGTTTGGAATCCCCAAGATACATAAGGACCTTGGGAATCCCCCAGTGGGAGCCTTGGTAGACGGAAGATTGTCCATGACACATCCTTGTGCCAGGCTTATAGATCATATTTTGACCAAATACATTAAGAAAGTTCCAGCTGTTTGTAAAGATTCTTGGTCATTTTTAAGCAACACTAATAACATCACATTTGAGAATTCCAACAATTTCCTTACCATCGATGTAGTGGATCTATATACCTCCATTCCCCACCAGGAGGCTATAGAATGGATAGAGTTAATGTTACTTGACCTTCATGCTTTCCAAAACGAAATTGAGATAGTTACAGAATTATTAGATCTTGTCCTGAGTTCTAATTTTTTCATCTTTAATAATCAACATTACCTTCAAAAACAAGGAGTAGCCATGGGCTCTCCATGTGGTGCAAGCGTCGCTAACCTCTTTATGGCCTATTGGGAAAGTAAATTCATTCTTTCAAACCCAATATTTGAGAACCAGCTTCGCTTTTACACATGATATTTAGATGACATCTTTATTCTTTTCCATGGCAACTCCTTAGAAGCGGAAAGTTTAATTTCTTATATGAATCAAACAACTAGCTTCCGAGGATTCACTTATCATTTTTCTACTGAGGTAATTGATTACCTAGATGTCAAAATAATGAAGGACACAGTAGGTCGGAAGTATTTATCTTCTGTCTTTTGTAAACCTACATATTGTAACTCAGTGCTTCACTATACTAGCTCCCACCCTTTCAAACAAAAGCAAGCAATAGTGAAAGGACAACTGGTTAGGGCTGTTCGGATGTGTAATACATTCCAATCTTTCCAACAGGAATGTTTTTTTCTGAAAAACCAATTCCTTAATAGAGGGTACCCAGATACTCTTATTGATGACACCATTTTTGAAATAGAGTTTAAACGCTCCACAGGTTTTTATAAACCTTTGTTGGATGAATTTAAGGATAATTTAGAAAATATTGAACTGGATACTTGTATTACATCATTGACTGATTCTTTCCAGGAAATTCCTTTTTCTGATTCACCACCAACAAGTATGCATAATATAGTCAAGTTCCCTACTAGTTTCATCACCACTTTTAGTAGCGATTCAAGATACATTTGTGAAGTTATTTCTAAAAACTGGCATTTTATTAGTAATGACTTACTCCTTTCCGAAAAGTTAGGGCTATTTCCAAAAGTAGTTTTTAGAAAAGGAAAAAATCTAAAAGAGCTGCTACAAACCAAATCTACTGGTTTTCAATTCCATAGAAGCAAAGGGTCTTTGACATGTGGAGCTTGCAATTTGTGTAACTTCATAAAAGTAGGAGAATCTTTTTATGTTAGGAAGAGAAAATATTGCATTAACCATAAAATTAATTGCGATACTCGATCCATTGTTTATGTAGCCCTTTGTGAATGCTGTTCAGCATTTTACATTGGCAAGACGGATCGGAAGTTCCGCCAGCGTATATATCAGCATATTTACGCTATTAGGAACCGTAAATTAGAAAACGCTCTTGCTAAACATATCCACAGCTACCCAAACCATAAATTTGCATTCATGGGTATAGACCATCTACCTAGTAGTATTAGAGGTGGTCCATTGTCACTCATGCTTGAACTACGTGAACTTGAATGGCAAATAAAACTTGACGCTTTTAATAATCCTGGTTTAAATGAGAACTGCAACATTTCAGCAGTTCTTAAAATGAGAAGCTATTTTAGGTAAAAACTTGTTGTTGAAGTTAAGTATTTTTGTACACATTTTAGTATATGTTACTGCACATGTTTTATACATGTTTCCATTTTTAACTATTGAATTTTTATTACATGTATAAATTTTGATAGTATTATTATGTATTTTCATTTAACTATGGTATGACTGTCCTCCTTCAAGGCAGTTATCTAAGCATAAAACATGAGACAGTATTTAATTTGTAATTGATGTATATTAATAATTTAATAATTTTAGGAGATATTCATGTGAAAGAAACTTTTAGTAATATTTTTATTAATATGCTTATGGTGTTTGACTGACATGTGTATTGATAAGTTTTTTTCTTGTTGGTGCTTGGCTACTTAGTGGTTGCTTAACAGCTGATTCCTTGGTTCTATTTTATATGGAAGAAAACTTTCCAGAAGGTCTATCGATTTGAATTTATATTGTCAAAGAAGGAACCTATTGACCTGATACTTGGCGGGGAGTTCCTGAAAATATCTTTGCTGATATCATATTTCACAATGTAGATTTATTCCAAGGCACCCCTCCAGAGTTCAGGTGGAGGGACTCTCCTCCTAGAGAATCCAGCCAAGCAGCTATTTTTAGTTCAGGTGGCTGATGAAAGCTGGTACTTAAGAACTGTCTACTACCCTGCAACAGCTCGTTTCCATTTAATTTATCTGTTTATGTTCTGCACTTTCTAGCCTGTGGTAGACAGATTCTAGTAATTCTGTAGCTAGAGTTAGTATTATAATGACCTTGCTTATTAGAACGTTTTTCTAATCCTATCCATTTAAAACTTTCTGTTTTATTCTTTCACAGAAATAACATATCTGTATATTTAATTATCATGCTATATTGTTTAATTTATTTACATAAATCATTTTATTTATTCAAATCAAAAACTTGTAGGTGGTTGCCTAATTATTCCACATAATGATAAATGCACTGAAAGAAAAAAGAGACTAAGTCTTCTCTTTTTTAAGGGGGTGCAGTAATTGCATTCTGTGTGTGCCAGGCTGGTATGGGAGATAGTGAGTTACCATAATAGTCCTATGGGGATATGATATTGAAAGGTGTTATTAGTCTGTTCTGGAAATTATTTGTGTAAATGTAATAGTTTTAATCAAGACACAAGAATTGTTGGCATTCTAAATTTGTAAGGGACTAAGCTTAGAATGAAATTGTTGAGCTCCTGGGAAAGTACTCATAACCCTGTTCTTGAGTTGTCCAGTGTGAATCTTATTTGAGTGAGGCTAGGGTGGTATATAGCTCAATATAGCAAGGTTCATTTGCTCTGGACTTTTAAGACCAATTTCCTCACATATATCATTTTTATTTGGGATTGTGGGTAGCTCTAAGGTCTGTGGCCCCTGTCTCTGACAAAATAATTGGTGGCTTTAGGAGTAGAATATAAACCTGTGCCATCTCATATTAATTGTTAGCAGTAGTATGAATTTAAATCCCATTCCATAACAGGCCTATCCCCAAAAGGTATGATAGAGGCCATCACGGTAATGCGACTTCATTTTCTAGCCAAGGCTTTTTTATCCCACAGTGCAGTGCACTCCCTACCCCCTTAATATATCAGAGAAGCAAAACATATTTGTGGCCATGTCTCTACATTTATTAATTTAAGAAGTGCTGAGATTTCCTTATTTCACTGACTACTTTTGACAAGAGGGTCAGTTTAAGATTTTCAGTGATTTAATCCAATTTTTGTTAGTGTTTATCCTCTAAATGAGATTAAAGGTAAAGTTGAGTGAAGCAGTTCTTTTGTTCAAAATCTGAATTTTATTTCTATGTAATACATACTGGTTGTGATTTTGAAGTTTGTCATCTGTTATTGATGACTTAACATAATTTGCAATCTTTTCTTAGGTTTAAAGGTCACTGTACTTTAGACAACTTTTTATCATCCCCAATTGTATTTCCTTCCAATAAAATGACCCATATGGAGCCTTATTTCAATAAAAATGTCTTCGCTGTTTTGCACTTTGTGAAGTATTTCAATGCTGTTCAGCTTTCTCAATATACACTATGTTGAGTTTGCATGATATCTTGCAATACTTTTCTTAGGAATTTGTCTCCATGGTTCTTACATCATATTGAATGCAAAGGCAAGATCTGGCACAGATGGGATTTAAGTTCCACCAATACTACCAAATGTCAACAATCGAAATATCTTGATTGCCAGATAAATAGGGTTTACATCCTCTGCTGTCAACCAATGTAATTTTGGATATGTGAAGGATATGGTCTATGGTCTGTGGATCCACTCCATTGCCTCATATAGGTGTGATATCTACCAGAGGGATAGTCTGTTGAGTCACATCCCTTGCATCCAAAAAGATAGAATAGAAATAATGCACACAAATCCAATTCAATAAACAATTCCTGAAATACAACCTGTTATCAAGAACATACAGGGAAATGCACTACAGCCATAGTTATGGTCATCCAACAATCAAACCAGATGAGAACTCCACACTGACCATTTACTGAACTCAGTCACTGGCCCATCACTTGAACCCTTTTTTCACCACTCTGTGAATTTCAGTGCCCATTACCCACAGTAAATGCTTTTCAAACAATTATTGTTTTCACAATAACACACACACAAAATTCCCAGGGAAGGCTGATAGACTTTTCCATTTCCCATAGCTTTCATTATGGTAAGCTACAACTGCCACCACTTAGACTGGCCTAGAAATCCACCAACTGTTGTGCCACTAATCAATAGCTATATGATAATAATCAGAAATGGTAATGTGTAGAGCAGCCAAGCCAGTTGCAAGCAGATTCCTGCAGCTTGACATTCCACCATGCTAAACAATACCCCTTCTCAAAGGATACAAAGTGCAAAAATGAATACCAGACACAAAGTTTTAAAAGTGAATAGATACAAACTTTACTTAGAGAACAAAGAAGTTAGACAATACTAATACAAGTTAAACATGAAGAGGTAACTGCATTTACACAAAGGCCAGAGAAGTAATTAACTGCAGATATAGAATAATTAAAAGGAAAATTCAAACTAAATACTAGATAAATGGCATTACTGATGGTTGTAAAAAGAATACTGAAGCCTTATCTACTAAGTTATTAGAATATTATACTAGTAGATTGCAAATCGGCAACTTACATAAATGACTTTTCAGAATGTAAACAGGACTGACTACTTTTGGCTCAACATAAATAACTTAGTTTGTCATCTTTATTCAAAGAAAAACTAAGGGTAATTATATATTTTTCTCTAGTACAGTAACAACAGTAGAAAGTAAACAGGATTTCACATACTGTACCTCCCTCCTTTCACAGTTCTGGGTTCACAGTGTCCTGACTGCACCACTTACAACCCTTCTGCAATCAAAGGCAAACAATTAAGTGTCACAGTGAGTATTATTTGTCAGATGTGCATTTTCTAGTAGGATATGGTTTCTTGTTTTAAACATATCTTTCATCTGTATTACACAAAAGAACAAATACAATTCACCTGTCATTAACATGTTTTAGCAATGCAATTTCACATTGCAGTTTTAACTGCAGATTTTACAAAGCTTAAATATAGCTTACAAATGTATTGCAGTCTAAGTTAAGAAAAGAAGAAGATAAAAATAAGACATGCATTATTGATCCATGCCAGGCTTTGATATGGAGTTTCTCTCTCATTACATCACCTCGATCATCACATTTAAGATTCCTGGCCCAAGGAAAGTTTATATGGCAAGATATGAATACATCTGCCTGCTTTTTGTTCCTGTAAGTCTCTTGGGATTTACTCCTCTGCTACTGTGCATGTCAGTGCTGTCTGTCACAGCTGAGAGAAAATCTGAGGCTGCAGTGTCAAGAAACTTAGAGGAACTGGCTGACAGATGATATAAATGGTGGAGTTGTTATAGCCAAGCAGTTATTTGCCTTTAAAAAAACCTCCTTAAGCACTGTTAAAGAAAAAGCACTTTACAGTATGCTTTCACAGTTAAACTATTAACCTTTATAATAAAAGTATACCCAAAACCCACACAAATTTAAAACCTTTAAACTATTCTGCAATCAATTAAAATGTCACCATAACTATTAAGTCAGAACAAGACAAGAAAAATATATTTTACACATTTCTTTACACCACCTACAAAATTCAGTTTCACTCTTTTTTTGCAACTTTGTCTCCTCACACTAAAACTGTATGTTTCTATACTTCCCATTGCTACAATCCACGGTACCCATTAAGTAAGTCAAAATATTTTCTTGAGCCTGCATTTCTATATCTTTCACGTCTAGACAATGTATTTCTTTTATTTCCTGCACACCTTCTTCTACCAATATCCATTTAGTTTTTCATTTTTAGTGGTTGCCTTCTTTGTTACCAACATAATTAGATCTTGTAATGCTTTGTACAGTCAGATATTGTCTAAACGAAATTGAATATAGACTTGGCATTTTGTTTACTTTTCCGCTTCATATCTTGTTGCATATCTTCTGCAATTTTCTCTTAAATATTTTTCATTTTAAGCACTTGCAGTTCATCATGGAGACAATTACAGCATCTTGAATAAACTCTAGAAAACATCATAACCAGCCTCGGTTGTGAAAATACTTAAACAGGAATTTTCAGCCCAAAAAATCTAAATCACCTTAACTTGGTTGCAAACCTTGGGGTCAGCAGTCCTTTCAGCCAAATTGTGGATATGATTTTCATTCTTAATTTTTTTCCTTACTGAGATATGTCCTCCAAATCTCCCTAAAAATATCCATTATGTCCTACTTATAATTCATCTTTTGGAAAAACATTCTCCAATTGCTTTGGTTATCCAAGCCACCCAATCTAGAATATCCAGCTTCTTTAACATTTTCACATTTCAGAACCTTTTTTATCCTGTTATAATCCAGTTATCTTATCCACTCCCTTCCATATTTATTCACTTTCTGCTTCAATGTGAATAACCTTCCATTTTCTTCTATTTGCTCCCAGTGTTTCAAATTCTGGTCTCCTACCCATCTGCACAATTCACTTTAAATATCTGCACTTTTTCAACTCAGTAGTTTTCTGTATTTGTCTCCCCCATATCAAAGCCTGGCATGGATCAATAATTTCCCTTTTCTTGTTTTTTGTCTTCTATATGGTTGCAAATCTTGCTTTTTTCCCACTTTTCTGAGAGTTAAAAAAGTTCAGTTACAGGCTTGCTGTTCCTGAACTGTTTGAAAGTTTCTGTGAGGCCATTTTTGCTTGGGCTGAAGGAGGGTCTCTGTGTTGATCAGTGGCAGTGAATAACATTGAGCAGCTTCCCTGCCCCCCGTAGAGGTGGTTACTGACTTGAAACTGTAGTTTTATTGTCCGTTTTGGGTCTATTCCTGCTTCTTTCCAGCCCCTGCTATCAAGCACGCTTTAACGTGCTTTAGCGCGATTTAGTGCGGAGTTGCCACTAGAGCAGCATCGGGCAGCGCCGATTAAACAGAGTTAAACTCTTTCTGGCTCCAGAAAGTCTGTTCTTCAATTTTTCCCTTAGAACTGCTCTGTTAGGAACCTAAACAGTTTACACCTTCACTAAAAAGTGCAGCACTTGTTCCAAATAGCTTTTTCTTCTCAAAAAGCTCAGCACTTGTCTTATAAGCATATCCCTTGTCTTATAAGCATTCTCTTTGCAGGCCAAGCACTCCTATATTATACAAATCTCTCACTAGCAAAACCCCCCAGGAGTGCCCACTTCCCTGCTAAGCCCACTACTTTTCTGTCTCATACCAACTCATAATTCTTTCTAGCATGTCGAAGGGTCAGATGCTGGCGTCCTCTCCTGCCCAGTTGGTGAATCTGGGAATTCTGAGACAATGTTACAATTGCCTCATGTACACGGACAACCCTCTCCTCCTCCCACGTAACACTAACACTTGTAAGAGATGCAGTTATTTAGCCAGACTGGAGGCTGAGCTCTCTCAACTCAGGACTGGCAAGACCAGGCAGGAGGAGAAGGCAACTACACACACCACAATACCAGTCTCACATAACTCAACCACACCACTGAATCAAACACATAAACACACTAAGACATACTCGGAGGCTCTGAGTAAAAATTTACCTAAACAGCAGAGGCCTCCAAAGCAGACACCCAAGCAACTGCAAACTCAATACACCACACAAACAACACATAAACAACAAAATCAGTGTGCAAAGCAGTCACTGCCCTTAAGGCCAAATACAACACCAAACATACTTGTCATAGGTGACTCCATAGTCAGACACACTGACGCCCCGCTCACCAGACTGAGTAAGGAGAAGGTCACAGTAAGCTGCCTGTCGGGCGCTAGAATCCGCCACATAACGCAAGCACTCAGGTCTCTCAACAGCAGGTACAAGTACGACTCAGTCATTGTCCACGCTGGTGTCAACGACCTGAGACGTACCTCCTTGGACTACATGAAAAGAGACATTGAGGAGCTCTCTGATTATGTAGCCCAGGCAGGTATGACCCTGACCTTGAGCAGTATCCTACCTTCACCTAGAATGATGCCACAATACAGTGATAAGATGATCAGCTTTAATAATTGGCTTAAATTCTGGTGTCATTCAAAGGGGATCCAATGTCTGTCTGCCTGGGATGACATGCTGGACAAGCCACGTTGCTTCGCAAGGGATGGCTTGCACCTGTCACCCCTAGGCTTCCGGATATTGGCAAAGGCTCTTGCCACCCCCATAGTGCCTTTTTAGGCAAGGCTCAAATTCTAAACCTACCACCCTAGAACACAAAAAGGAAAAACTAAGGGTAATGCTGCTCAATGCCAGAAGTCTCAATCTCAAGATGCACGCACTCGAGGCCCTTCTCAGTATGGAGAACATCGATGTCTGTGCTGTGACAGAAACCTGGTTCAAGGCTCCTGAGAGCACCCCAGCACTATCAGGTTTCACCTCATATCATGCGTTCCGGCCCCAAAATCCGGACAACACCAAGAAAGGAGGGGGGGTGTCCATATTCATAAAGGACACCCACACCTCAAGGTTGGTGGCAACGCACGATGCATCGGAGATCATCCAGGTGCAATTAACCATAGGCAAGACTGCTCTGCAATTTGTAGCATGTTACAGGCCACCCTCTCAAACTCAGGAACCTCACATGGCCTTCCTGAAAACATTGGAGGGGATAAATGTATCTCCAAACACCATCATATTAGGTGACTTCAACTACCCTAATATAGACTGGGAACACTACTCAAGCCCAAACACTCTAGCCCAAAGGTTCCTGGAGTTCATAAACTCAAATGCCATGGAACAACTAGTCACCATCCCCACAAGAGGAGAAAATATACTTGATCTCATCATCACGAACATGGGATCAAAATGTTCAACACCGGAAGTATACCCCTCACTGGTGAGATCAGATCATAAACTAATCTCGCTGGAGGTCCTCATCCCGCCCCCACCTGAAATAAAAAAGACCACAGTGAAAAACATCTCAAAAGCCGACTTCACACTTCTAAAAAACTAGTGTGGTCTCCTTTAAGGCCCCTGAGCAGTGGTAAACATTACTCAAACCGCTGAATCACTTACAAATGCCTTCTACCAGCACCTACAGGACTGCATGGATCAGGCAATCCCAAACAAAACTAAGACTCTTTGTACCAAAGGCAAGCGTCCAGTCTGGTGGACCCCAGCCATAAACAAGCTCTACAACAAAAGGAGGAAGCTACTAAAAGATAGAGCAAAATCCTTGAAAGGTAAGACACCTTTGATCATTATAAGTAAAAAACTAAGAGCTCTCATAAAATCATCCAAGGCAAATTTTGAAAGAAAAATCGCCAAGGACTCAAAAGACAATCAAAAGGCCTTCTTTAGCTATGTTAGAAACCTAGGAGGAAACTCCCAGATATGCTCAGAATTAGTTCAAAATGATGTGAAGATTACTGAACCTACACACATTGCCAACATACTGGCTGACAGGTTCAGTGCAAACTTCTCCCCCCCCTCCCCCCCAAAAGGAGAGATATCTATACCAGAGGATTGTAGCCCCCCAAACATCTCCAATGCCCAGGTGAGAACTGCTCTCTCCAAGGCAAAAAACACAGCATCCATGGGACCGGATGGTGTCCCCGGCTGTGTGCTCCACGAACTCAATGAGGAATTAAACCTGCAGTTAGGACAGCTGTTTAATCTTAGCTTCACCTCAGGATACGTACCCAAGGAGTGGCGCACGGCGACTGTGGTCCCACTTCACAAGGGCGGTGCCTCCACCGACCCTGGAAATTACTGTCCCATTAGCTTGACAAGCCTTATCTGCAAAGCCATGGAGAGGATCATAATGGAACTCATAAATAAAGACATAGGGAACTTGCAGACTTTGGATCCAACCCAGTTTGGCTTTGTCAAAGGCAGATCATGCCTTTTAAACTTGGTTGACTTTTTCGAGACAGTCACCAAGGCCATTGATGAGGAAAGGCAGTCCATACAGCCTACCTTGACCTGGCAAAGGCCTTCGACACAATACCCCACTCAGGTATCATCGAAAAACTCATCAGCTTGAATGTAAACCCATACATCACAAGATGGGTTGCAAACTGGCTAAGTGACAGAACCCACAGGGTCAGAGTTGCTGGAGCCATGTCAGACTCAAAGCCTGTCACAAGTGGTGTCCCACAGGGCTCAGTCTTTGGTCCACTCTTGTTTGGCATCTACTTTTCTGAAGTACAAGCAAACACAGGAGGGTTATGGCTGACAAAGTTTGCAGATGACTGCAAACTGGGCGCCATAGTCGAAAACACATCTGACACAGATATCCTTCAGAAGGGCCTCACAGAAACAGATAACTGGTGCCAGAGCCATGGCCTAAAGTTAAACGCCAAGAAATGCATAGTCATACCCTTCGGGAAAAACAAGGTTACCCCTAGCTACCATATAGGTGGCAATCCACTGAGCACAGAAGAAGTCATCAGGGATCTGGGGACCCAGGTTGACAGTAGCCTTTCGTTTGACACTCATGTTGCTAAAGTAGTTAGGAAAACCTTCTACATTGCCCACCTGATCATGAAGGGATTCACATCTAGATCAAGGGAGGTCATCGTCCCCTGTACTCATCACTCATTAGACCTATGATTGAGTACAATGCCCCATTCGGAATGTATCTGACCCGACACCTGCAGCAGCTGGAAAGGCCCCAAAAGTTCCTCACCAAAAGGATAAAGGGTCTCAAAAATATGTCTTATGCTGCCCGACTGAAAGAACTCCAGCTCTATTCAATCTCATACCGCTTGCTCAGAGGTGACCTGTGCCTGACATATAAGGCCATGTCAAACCCTGATTTGATGAATATGCTTCACCTCAAAAAATCTAGATCCCTCAGAACCACAAGGGTGGGAGACTTAAACCTTGACACGGTTATTAATAGAACGTGCTGGAGGGACAGATTCATCACCCAGAGACTCCCTATGCTGTGGAACAAAATCCCGGTACATGTGAGGCAGAGTACCTCGCTGGCCTTGTTCAAGAGGAATCTTGACCAATGGATGGGAGATCGCAGATATACCCCAGGGATTACTTCAGTGTCACTGCTTGACAGAGGCACAGCAAAATATTAGGCATAGTTTTATTCAAACTAAAGGGGTGGCGAAAGCCACATAACTATGGGCTAGGCTTATAAATGCCCTTGGGCAGATAGCCTAGTATGAACCTATGAACCTATGAACCTATATATCCAATTTTCCTATAATGTCTTCTCAAGCCTTCTAATTCCCTTATCATTACATATTTTCAGAAAGCTTGATGACCATCAGCTAATAATTTATACAAAGTCTTCTGTTGTGGCATATTTCTTAAATACTAGTACTCCTACGCTTCTTAGATTCATGGGTACAGTGATTAGCTTCCACATAAATCAAGGCTTACTAGGCACTCCCAGTAGGATTTCCGAGGCCATTTTCTATAATTTATTTGGCTTAGTCTGTTTCTCAAAATCTGTCAGATCCTGTACTGCATTAATAAATTAATCAACAATAGGACTAAAAAGCCATGAAAGGTTCATATTCTCTGAGGAAAGTCCAACAGAACAAATTTCCATGATTGAAAATAAAGACTTTTTCCAGAATTTGCTCAAAAGTTAATGGAATGGGATCCATTAAGGGACTAATTCTCTCCCTAGGTAGGTTTAATTATTTAACGTTCATTAAATAATAATACTTCACTTTTATCACCTGTGAGGATTTATATTTCACGCTAATTGACATGACCCTTTTATATTCATTAACAGACAGGTGACAGTTCAGCATACAATGAGAATTTATATGCCTGCTGTCTGAACTGATATCTTACTAACTAAGACCTCAAAGATCTAAATAAACTGCAAACAATGGGACACTGGACACCCTGTCTAGTTCCTCTACCTAACATGACTTCTGTAGGTAGTTAAGGGGTTAGCTTTGTCTCTGGTGAAGTTCCCCTACAGATATTACCCACTTGCAGTTTGAATCTGTTGACTATATCTATTTTTAATATACTGAGCAAGTATTCTCAACTAACATGGTCAATAGATTTTTCAGTGATGAAATTGCCAACTTTTTATACACTTTAGAAGCAAAAATTATTTTAATTACAGATATTGTTGCTCTCACCATAACTCTAGGCTGGTTCAACTTTATTACTAAGGCTAAAACATGTGCTAATCTTAAATATAATTGGCAAGAAAGTTCAATTGTGTAAAATCTTACCATAACGGTAGATGTCCTTGTCTTCACTGCTGTAGTATTCTTAACATATGAGATTCTCTGCCATGGAAGCCTGACATCTGGCCAGTCTACCAAAGACTCCTGTTGCTTTAAAGGTATGCTAAATGTCACCTGAATTTTCCTTGTGTAGCGTAGGGAATAAAGGTCATGTTCAGGCTTACCATAGTCAGAACTGTTTGCCCTAGTAGGAACACCAGTCCAAGGAACCCAAGATGTAATTAATCTGTACTTCCAGGAAGGCAAAAGACTAGGGGGAAGGAGAGAGGGAGAGAATACTGCAGCACTGAAGGCAAAGACATCTACCGTTATGGTAAAATTTTACACAACTTTACTATGTCCTTACATTCACTGCTGCAGTATTCTTAACATATGGGAGAGTGCCAAAGTTCAAGAGGAAACTAAGGAGGGTGAAGGATCAGAAGAGTCTTCTAAAAAAAACACGAAGAACGTCACTAGCAAAACCAGCACTAGCTCTACAGATACCATCCAACTTGTAGTGTTTGGTAAAGGCATGCACAGAAATACAGGTAGCTGCTTCAAGAATAGAATTAGTATCTAGGCCCTTGAAAAAAAAGCACTAGAAGAAGCCACAGCTCTAGTAGAATGAGCCTTGACTGAAGAGGGAAGGCTCTTGACATGAAAAGTGTAACAAAAAGAAATAGCCTTCAAAATCCAAGAAGAAATAGTTTGCTTGTATACAGTAAGTCCCAAAGATCTAGGATGAAAAGAAATAAATAACTGATTATATTTTCTAATAGTCTTAGTCTTATCCAAGTAAACCTTGAGTTGCCTATGCACATCCAAAGTACGCAGCACCCTCTCACTGTCAGTTTGCGGAGAGAGGAAAACGTAGGCAGATTAATAGACTGATTAAGTGACAGCTCATTAACCACCTTAGGCATAAAAGAAGGGTTAGTGCGCAAGGACACTCTGTCCTTATGAAAGATTAAAAAAAGGAGGACATGTCATAAAGGTCTATAACTCAGACACCCATCTGGCAGAAGTAAGAGCTAACAAAAGAACAGTCTTCCGGGAACAATGTTGTAAGAAAGCTGAAGCAGCAGGCTCAAAAAGAGTTAAAGGAGGAGAAAAAAAGCAGACAAGCAGAGATAGCTGATAGGTGGGTCTTATAGAAGTATAGGCCAAACCAGCATTGAGCAACTCACAGAAATAAGAGGGGACAAAAGGAACATCCACAGTAAGTGGGTCCAGGTTATGAGAGAGACACCAAGTAGAAAACTTCTTCCATTTGGATAAGTAGTATTTCCTAGTAGTAAGTTTCCTGGCCTCCTTCAGGCCTTGCAACATGTCCTCAGAAAAAAGGTGTCTATGAGGAACTAAAATACTATCACCCACAGTATCGGCTGAAGCGTGGACAGGTGGGGATGGATGAGAGAACCCTTGTCTTGTTAGAGTAGATCCACTCTGTGAGGTAACTTGTGATGATTCCCCCTGGCTAAATGCAGAAGAAGTGGGAACCAGTGCTGTTATGGCCAAAAGGGAGTCATCAAGGTTTTGGGAGCATCCTGTTGAATTTTGAATAGCACTTTCAGAATGAGAGGAAGGGGAGGGAATGCATAAAGAAACATCTCCTTCCAAGAGAATGAGAGGGCATCCACCTTGCACACCAGAGGACCTGGGAATCTGGCATGCACAAAACAGAGGAAGTTGTCTTTTCAGAGGGAAGGCAAAAAGATCCACTTGAGGAGCACCCACTGGTGAAGAATGTCCAGAACCACATCCCTGTGAGGCATTCATTAATGGGATGGAGTTAAGGACCTTGCTTAGAGTGTCTGCCACAATGTTCTGACCGGAAGGGTTATAAACTGCCTGAAGAGTCACTTAATACTTGAGAGCAAGATCCCATGCCAGAAGTGTCAACCAACAAAGAAGGTAAGATCTTGTTCCTCCCTGTTTGTTGGTATACCACATCACTGTGGTATTGTCTGTGAACACCTTGAGAGGCTCTGGAGAGAAAAGAAGATGAAAGGCCTGAAGAGCCAGCAGAAGAACTTTCATCTCTTTGACATTGATGTGCTCCTTCTGCTGAGATGACCACACCCCCCTTGCACTTTTAGGGAGCCAAATGTCGCCCCCCCCCCATTCCATGTCTGAAGTGTCTGTGAACAGTTCTTGAGAAGGAAGAGTGGGATGAAAAGAGATCCCTGGATTCACAGACAACTGCTGAATCCACCACTGAAGTTCCTGTCTACAAATTCTAGAGGATGTTCATGTTGAAGCCACACTGACTTCAGAAACCACTTAAACTTTTTCATGTGAAGTGTGGCTAGAGGGAGCATTGGAATGGTGGATGCCATGAAACCCAGAAATTTCAGAAACTCCCTGGCAGTAAAAGAAGCCAGAGGAAGAAGAGTGTGAAAGAAAGAAATGAGAGTTAAAGCCTTTATAAGGGGCAGGGAAGCCAGCACTGGCACCTTCTGAATCTTGCAAACCAGAAAAACATGATGCTGAGAAGGAGTCAGAGAAGACTTTTTGAAAATTATAGTAAATCCCAGACTCTGAAGAGGGGAAACAGCAAAATGAAGATTTTGCAAAAAGGTCTCTGGAGAGGATACCTGAATCAGCAGGTCATCCAAGTAAGGAAATATCTGTATCCCTTGAAGCCTGCAAAAAGCAATCACAGGAGCAAGACATTTGGTAAACACCCTTGGGGAAGTAGAAAGGCCAATGGGGAAAGCAGAGAAATGCAAAAACTTCCTGAAAAGAGGATAGATCAGAATGTGGAGGTAAGCATTCTTGATGTCCAGATATAGGCCTGAATAAGTAAGAGAGGAAACAGAATCTAAAGGGACAACATCTGAAAGGAAGGCACTTTTAGAAAAATTCTTAGATGAGAGAGGTCTAGAATAGGTCTCCAAGGGCCTCTTTCCTGGGCACTAAAAACAGTCTCGAGTAGAACCCTTTCCCCCCTTGGGACATAGGTACCGCTTGAATAGTACCCTGAGTCAAGAGATGTTGAAGAACATCTGGGAAAAACAGAATTTTTTCCTGAGGAGGCTGAGGAATGCTCATAAAAGGAGGATGGGATTTCCACATCATGAAGTACCCCTGATGAATGATTGACAGAACCCAAGAAACCTGTGTGATCTGAAGCCAAACAGGAAGAAAAAGAGAAAGGTGAAGAGAAGTAGGAACATGGCTGGAAAGAGATGGATAGTCATATAGCAGCTGGTTTATCTGGAAAGGAAGGTTTTGGAGTCCCTGAAAACTGAGGAGCCTTAGCAAAATGAGCCTGTTTACCACTCTTCTTACCTTTAGTAGAAGGGCGGGATAGCCTACGAACAAAGGCAGGTTTAGCGGGGTAGTGTCTATGAAATTTAGGCACATGAGAAACAAACACCCTTATCTTGAAGGGAGTTAAATAAAACCAAAGCAGTGTCCACAAACAAAAGCTTAGAATCCAGAAGCGCATCCATAAACTTTGTGTTAATATCATCAAATAGAGGTTGAAGCCTAAGGCAAGAACACCTCCTCATCACTGAGCCAAAAACAGCAGCCCTAGAAGAGGCATCTGCTGCATCATATCTACATTTAATAGAATGATGAATGACTTGAGAGGAAGTCCCTAGCAAGGAAAGAACAGAAGTTTTACCCTCGGAATCTGGAAAATCAGAAATACGTTGACAGGCCTGAGAAAGAAGAGCCAACACATACCTAGACATATGGGTCTAATAATTAATAGCCCTAAAAGCTAGAGTAGCAGAAGTGTAAACCTTTTTACCCAGCCTTTCCATGGCTCTGCCATCCTTGTCAGAAGGACAACTTGGGTGAAGTAAGCAAATGAGACAGCTTATCAGAGACTACAGACACTACAGAGGGGTCAGCAGCAGGACATTTACATAAAAATAACAATCCTAAAGCACCCTATAAAACCTGTCAGGTTTCTTGGGAGCAGGGGGCAGAGAATCTGCTGCATGAGAGGCATTGGGAAAAGAATCCAGCAAAGCAGTCAAAACAGGAAGAATAGCTGCAGGCATGGGAGATTCTAACTGCAGCAACTCATAGTGCCTCTTATGGTTATCAGAGACCTGAGCACAATCACACTTTTAAAAACAATCCATCATCTCAGAGAGTGTGTCCCAAAAGGAAATTTCCTCAAAAGGAACATCAGGACTAATAGATTCCTCCTCCTCTGACCAATAGTCCAAAGGAGAAGGAATTTGAGTAGAATAAGTCAGGGATTCATCATCAGAATCTGACTCATCCTTAGAAGAATCCTGTTCTCTAGGCCTTTTAAGAGGACCAAGGAGGAGCAGGAACCAAAATCCTTTAAAGAGGCTTTAAGGACATTAAAGTAGTAAATAGCCCCTGAGTGAAGGCCTGCCAATCACTTTGAGAATCCCTAGGAGGAGAAGAAAAATGTTTAAGTTTTTGTTTCTTTTTTAAGGGAATATCCCCTCCAAAAACTGAGAAGGCTCAGACCCAGGACGACAGTTGAAAACTGTAGTAAGACCTTTTCCCCAACTAAAAATGGAGGAAATTCCCTAGGCCCCACAGAAAAAAATCAACTGTGGTCCCTCCTGAATATTCAAGACAGATGCCTGCAAAACCACTTCGGACATGTTGCCAGCCAGATCCTCACCGGCTTCCAACACGATAACAGCAGAGAAATTTGACAACACAGCCAGGCGAGCCTCAGGATTTGCAATGACCTTGGGAAAAATACCTGACAGAGGCTGGACAGTGGAAGATTCTGGTCATACCTTTTTCACTTTCTTCTTTCCTAATGGCTGACCCTCGGGGTGGGAGATTCTTTTCAATATATCTTTAGCAATAAGCTTAAGATGCTGGTTCTCGAGATACAAGAAAAGGGAAGAAAGTCTACTGCGAGAAAGACATATGGTAATGAGAAGCTCCAAGACAAAAAAGACACTTATTGTGGTGGTCATTA
Organism: Protopterus annectens; assembly: GCF_019279795.1. Lineage (NCBI taxonomy): Eukaryota > Metazoa > Chordata > Ceratodontiformes > Protopteridae > Protopterus > Protopterus annectens. The sequence goes on along the minus strand of NC_056728.1, from coordinate 185,906,168 downwards.
TGGGCAATTTGTCTCCCACACTAGTATTTACCCTTCCTGGATGATATTAAACCCAAGGAGCACAAAACAAGACAAGAAAAAACAAAATCCCCAATGAGACACTTATCTGCAACTGTAAAGAAGTCAGCAAACAAACATATTTAGTCACTGGAGAATGAAAATGCATTCATCTGGCAGAAAACTGACACAGGTAAGCAGACCGATGGTGAAAAGATATGTTCAGACTGGAGGCAAAGAAGTGCTGACTATGGTAGGCCTGAATGTCACCTTTATGCCTTATGCCTTTATGCAAGGAGCGTTTGGCTGATGTTTGGCGTACCTTTAAAGCAACAGGAGTCTTTGGTAAACTGGCTGGACATCTAGCTTCCACAAAGGAAATCACATATGTTAAGAATACTGCAGCAGTGAATGTAAGGACATCAATGTATAATCATGATTAAGAACTGATATTGGTCTATATGACCTATGTAATTAATAAACTCTATATGAAGTTCGTAATGTTTTCTTTTCCTTCTTTGAGTACTTCTCTTGTGACTGACTCCAACTGTTTGGAATTTCTCCATCTTCTGAACACATGGCTAACCAGTTTTGTATAATTTAAAATAAAATCATCCCCCATTTTCAAATATACGTTCAAAGGAAGTCCATTTATTCTTGGGACTTCAAACCTTTTCATTATTTTCTAACCAACTCAATAACTTCTTTTTTTAAAGCAAGAACCATCTTTATTAAATTATCAGGTATGACATAGGCAATCATACATTTATATAAATTAAAACAAACCATATTGACA